>NC_134402.1:370046248-370303748 GCF_038048845.1 Mixophyes fleayi | reverse complement strand
ATGCTTCTGGCTCTAAAATACAATTATGTGTAATGATCCTGGTAAGGTGTTCAAGGAGGTTTGACCAAAAAAGTATGATACCATAAACATTGTGTAAAGTTTGCCATTCTACAACACATATACATATCTCAGCCATCCTCCCTTCTCAGCACACAACTTCCTTCAAAAAGATATTGCAATTTAAGGTTTTATAGAAGGTTCCATAGAATAGCCACACCTGCATTGGACCTATTCACATGACTTACCCATGATTTATTAAGTAGCTGATGTATCTGTATGTGCTTCCTGTAAGAGATCTGTACAGAGATTGTTAAGGAAGTGTAGAATTGTATGCAGTGAAGTCAGACTCTTCACATTCCAGGACATGGTCTCCATGCTATGCAGGGTCTCAGTGACCCATAAAACTATATTCTAAAATAAGGGAGGGATATCCTAGCCAAGAATGCCACCCTGTTTTCCTGTTGCTCATAGTCATTCTCCAATGATAACCAGCTTTAAATGTAGTGACCAGGGAAATGCTGATCTAGCATATAACCAAGCATAAAAAACAAACATAAGCGCACACACACACACGTATATACAACAAAACAGTTAATATGTTAAGTATGTTAAGTGACCACCTTATCTCCCAAATGTTAGCAAATAATTAAATGCACAATACCTAACTTTTGAAGCAAAGCTTCATTGTCTCTTCACATAGATATAGTAAAGATATCAGTGAGATGAGCAAAAACAATGCATCAAAGTGAGTTCTAAATTGTAGAGGTCTCAGAGTTTTGCCCTCTGCCCACGAAATACCAGTCAACTCAGTCAGAGGAGCAACATAAACTTTTCCATGGCATCCGCCTATGATAGTAATTTGCTTTTAACAGTCACTACTAGTTTTTATATACTGGGCAGCATAAAGTCACTATAATCCAAGTACCCGTATGTAAGGATCATCACCTCTCGGTAATCCATTGCCTGTGCGCTTTGCACTAATGAACTTGCAAAGGTGCATTGCCATATGTGATAAATGGTTTATACACTGCAACATGACTGATTATCGCGCTCTGGACAGTTCTCATCAGACTGTTTTTCATTAAAATAACTGCTTATAACACAGGATGAAATTTGCAGTCAATTGATCTGTAGTTGCTCGCCTGTTGTCTCTTGCACTTCAAATGAAGGAAACCATGATCAATGCGCTTTTGCCTATTGTTGCTCTTTGGCAACGATAATTATCAGTCCGAGTTCAATCCTGACATCACCTTAAGCACTATTGTTCAAGAAATGTTCGCAATTTGGGCTGTCTTGATCACTAAATGATATGTTTAGAGGGTTATTTTCATTAAGTCCTTTTGGTTTTATAGTGTCCAATTGGTGGATCTATCTAGCCTTTTTTTTCCTCAACATTAGTTCTCTATCACCTCCTGTGGATGGCGGAGGTAACCAATCTATAAGCATACATCTCAATGTTGACAATTGATGCTTCTTTTGGAAGAAATATTTCACCACTGGTTTGTCAGTTGCGCCCGTGGCCAATGCTTTTCTGATTGATGATCTGTGCTTGGCCATACGTTCACGGAATCGGAATATCCTAGAAGTCATGCCCACATAGGTTAAGCTGCATGGACAAAATAGATCACATGGTCCATTGTACAAGTTAATCTGTTTTTAATTCAAATTTTTCTTCCACTTTGTGGATATGAGAATGTTGTTCTCATAGTCATACTTCTACATGTTGTGCAATTTGTGCATCTGTAGTATCCCGGCTTTCCAACGCTCTTAACCAGTTTTTAGCTTTTTTTTCTACAGTAGATTTAATTTCTGGTCTCATCAATAATTGTTTGAGCCCATAGGATACGAATGGTGGTTTTTTACATTTTTCTTTAAGTAAAGTATCCATGGCAACAATTGTCCAGTATTGTTTTATGGCCTTTTAAATCCTATAGGATTGTGTATTAAAGGCTGTTGAAAAGACTATCCTATCTGTAAGGTATTTATTTTACTATGTCTTTTTTCTCCAACGTTATATTGTTTTTTGGCTATGGTGAGGCACCTCTCTATCGTTTTATTGCTGTATCCCCTTTGGAGAAAATGTAGTTTCATTTCTTGAAGTTGCTCTTCTGAAATATATATCTCTGTGTTATTTCTTAATACACGTATGTACTGTGAAATAGGTAGACTCTCCTTCAATGCTTTGGGGTGAGAGCTGGTAGCATGTAAAATTGTATTCGTAACAGAAGGTTTTCAGTAAAGTGTCGTGCCCAGGCCAATAGTTTTTCGAAAAATTGTGATATCCCAAAAAATCTATTTTATCTCTATCCACATTGTATGTAAATTTTACAGGTGTATCCAACATATTAATGTCATTTATACACTTAATAAAATCCTCCTTTGTATCCAACCAAATCAGAAAGACATCATATATATATATATATATATATATATATATATATATATATATATATATATATATATATATATATATATAATCTTGTAATATAGCATTCTTGAACCATACTTAGGGTAAATATAATTTTTTCCAATTTCTGACATATACAGATTGCCTATGCTGTGCCAGGTTAGACCCCATGGCAGTATCAGCTAGTTGTATATAGTAAGTATCTCCATATTTGAAATAATTATATTCCAAAACTATTTTCAACAGATTTAATAAAAATTCAGTCGGAGGGTTAGTTGTTCTTCTACCAGTCATTATCTGTCTTACTGCTTCAATACCAGCTTCATGTGGTATAACAGTATATAGTCCATTGTAACTAGCCAGGCTTCTGCTGGTATGTCTATCAATTCATAGATTTTTTTTTTAAGTAAATCTGTTGTATCCTTTAAATAGCTTGGAATCTCTTTAATCTACACCTGTTGATATGCATCTAAATACTGTGCAAGAAAGAATTGTCGATATAATCGGGCAACCAGGAGGGCGATATTATATATATATATATATATATATATATATATATATATATATATATATATATATATATATATATATATATATATATATGTATATATATATATATACACATATATACATATATACACACACACATACATTCATACGTACGTACTTCTTTTGAACATGCTCTCGTCTCATCCATTCTAAATAAACCTAATCTTGACCCCACTTCGCTCTCTAACTACTGCCCCATTTCTCTTCTCTTCCCTTTTGCCTCCAAAATACTTGAGTGGCTCGTCTGTCGTAACACTACTTACCTTTCTGATCACTCCCTCCTTGATCCTCTCCAATCAGGTTTCGGACCCCTCCACTCCACTGAAACTACCCTGGATAAAGTCCAAATGATCTCCTCTTGGCTAAAGCCAGGGGCCATTCTCCCTTCTTGTCCTCCTGGAGCTCTCTGCGGCCTTCGACACCGTGAACCACCCCCTCTTGCTTCCCACCCTCCAGTCCATTGACCCCGCCGGCACAGTCCTCTCCTGGTTCACCTACTACCTTGCCGACCGCTCCTTCTCGGTTTCCACCTCTGGCTCCCTCTTCCACCCTTCCAGTTGGGGTCTGTTCTTGGACCTTTACACTTTTCGCTCTACACCTCCCCCCTGGGTAAATTCATCAGCTCCTTCAGCCTCCAGTACCACCTCTATGCCAACGACACTCAATCCTCCCCCCCCCGTGCTTCCACTTACATAACATTGCTTGCATTCCTCTCCCAGGATGCCACCAAATCACTCATCCACTCTCTGATTATCGCTTGTTTGGACTACTGTAACTTTCTCCTTACTGGCCTCCCCATTCTCATCTCCCTTCTCTTCGATCTATAATCAATGCCGCTGCTAGACTCATCTTACTTTCTCGCCACTCCACTTCTGTCTCCCACCTCTACTAAGCCCTATACTGGCTCCCCTAGAGAATCCTTTTCAAGCTCCTCAACCTCACATACAAGGCCCTCGTCAACTCTACTGCTCCCTACATCTCCAAATTCATCTCTCTTCACACTCCATCCCGGCCACTGTGATCAGCCAATGATCATCGCCTCTTCTCCCGCCTGATCACCTCTTCCCACTCACATATTTAAGACTTCTCCCGCGCTGCCCCCCTGCATTGAAACGATCTCCCGCCCTCTATCAGAACTTGCCCCAATCTGTGCAGTTTCAAACAGGCATTAAAACCCCACCTTTTAATAAAAGCTTATCAGCCATCCGCCTAACTACCCAACTTCCCTTCTTCCCCTTTCTCTCTCGCTCCGTGTGACTCTGTCCCCATTTCAACCTTGTGTCTTCGGTATGACTGCTCTCCTCCCTATACATTGTAAGCGCCTTTGAGTAGGACCCTCTCTTCCTGTTTCTACCACTTTTAACTTTGCTCTCCAGCTACTCTGTCCACCTCCCCCCTTGGGCCTTCTGCCCACTGTCTCCTCTCTTGTTTTTCTCTGCACCCTTCAGTGGCTCTTAACCCGTTAGCTGCGCTCACCCTCCTGGGCACAGGTTTCTAGCCTGCGCTGAATATCCCTCAGCCTTTCTTTTAGCTGTGCTTTGAGCTACCCGAGTTATCCTGTTAATTGTTATTATACCGTGCTGTTTTATCTTGTACTGTCCTATTGTTTGTTCCTGCGGACATTTAGTGGCGCCCTATAAATAAAAATGAATAATAAAAAATAATAATAATAATAATATTAATAATATTAATAATAACAACAACAACAAAATACAGGGATCTTTAACAACAGGACATGGCAAATCCCGACCTTTATGCCAAGAAAACTGTTTTTGTTTTTTTGGGTGATGCAAGAGAATGTAAAGACATTTTGTTGGTTACAATGATTGTAATAAGATATGGGGCAGTGGACAATAACAAAGATTTTTCAGTTGCCAGGTATTAGAAAGTGCCATTAAGGACTAGTGTGACAGGATGGACCGCCTATGCCACCCTGTCTGCTGTTCCTGGGAACCGGTTGGGCTTACTTTGCCACTGTTCCCTTTCGTTATCCCAAATGCGCCCTCTTGCCGCAGTAGGAGGGGCTCTACGAATGCTGCCGACACTGGACTCCTTACCAGCATCCAGTACTGGGTTTCTTCTACAAAATACATCCCAATGTAACACGATAAGTGCATTTTAAATTATGCATTGGTGCCTGCACCTCTGACTGAAGTACATTTCTACATGATCCAGCCACAAATAAGTTCTTTATAAGTGATTCAGTCACAGCTAGATTTTCAAAAGGGTGGTTTGGTGAAACTGCAGGTTTTTGGCGATTATAATGCGGTTTTTATATTTCATAACAAATATTTCTAGTAATGCACCTTTGCATAATGGCTACAGAGGTACGAAAAGTGAACTATTATCATAGTTGACTTTTGTTGGTAGAGGATTTTATTGCAGATGAATGTTTTGTATAACTGTACACTGCCAGTAGTATATCAGAGAATGCTTTTTATTTCATTCACTGAGGCAAAATCCCTGCATATGTTTTGTTTCTTTATACTGTTGTCCTATATACACATGACAAAAAGATTGGCTCTGCATCTGGTTTTAAAACCGCTAGATTTACTAAAGTCTAAACTGAAATGCCATTAAAACGGCCAGAATTGACATTTTTCAAAATTACCACTTTACAAATTGCCGTCCCGATTTTAACAATGATGAACATACAAACCATCAGATTACCTAAACTGGGGTTTGCAAAACCCACCTCCAAATGGCCAAATCAAAAGAGGTGGTTGTGATTTGCGAGATTGCTCAAACTTCATAAGAGAAAGCACCACTGACATTTAAATTATTTGGGCAATCATTATTCAGAAGCAGGTATTAAAAATGTACTGTCCTGTCTTTTGGATGGCGGTTTGGATGAAACCACCCACGGTTTAGCTTTTTCAATCCACCACACATCACCATCCATTTTAAATCACAGCCTCAAACCGCCCTATAGTAAATGCGGCGGTTTGGATCACTAAACCGCCGGTGATGTGTGGCGATTTAAAAACACCACCAAACTCGATTCTTAGTAAATCTAGCCCTAAGACCATGCGCCCAACATCCTTAAAAACTGAAATTAAACACATTTGGGTTAAAGAGCCTAACAACATTTTGTAATTCACCAACAATATAGCTTACTCGGTAATAATAGCATAAGATGTTCTTCCCTTTCTACACCTACTAAAGTCTTGCTTTCCTCAGTCGAGATGGGTTTTATGTTGGAAACTTGATGGCTGTTTATTATTCAAAAATTGAGTGTTTTCGAATATAAATTGTTTAGAGATGAATGAAAATGTTGTCAGCATTACAAACTCCATTTCTCATCTGATATGATGTTGTCATGCTCTGTCAATTTAGCTCTGCTTATTTAAATTTCAATCTTAGACAGAAGAAAATGGATTTATTTCCCTCTGATTACAGCCCATTACTGTTATAAGTCAAGTGAAGATTAGAGTGAATTCAGATGCATAGCCAATCTTTTTGTCATGTGTATATATGACAACAGTATAAAGAAACAAAACATGCAGGGATTTTTGCTTCAGTGGATAAAATAAAAAGCATTCTCTGATATACTACTGGCGGTGTACATTTATAAAAAGCATTCATCTGCCATAAAGTCCTCTACCAACAAAAGGCACCTATCAAAATAGTTCACTTTTTGTATCTTTGTAGCCATTATGCAAAGGTGCATTACTAGAAATATTTCTTATGAAATATAAAAACAAATATAATACCAATCAATAAAGATAACATTAATTTGCATTAGATGTTTTCCATTTCATTTCTAATGATAAAATACCATCAATTTTTCATCTGTACAGAAATTTTGAACAAGCTTTAAGTCTGAAGCGACATTATCTACCAACCCTGACTTCAATGTTGCAGATTATATTTTCCCTACTAGCCCTGTATCCCCCACTCTTGTTTTTAAAATAATAATTACAATTCTAATGTTTTCACTAAATTGGTTATCTTGTAGGTTTATTTTTGACCACATAAAATAAAGTATAAAAAAAAAAAAAAGAGACTATCTTTAATATCAAATCCCACTTTTTCAAGACGGCAGCCAAGACTCTAGATGACTGAGGAATCTCTAAAGAAATAACACAGGCTGTGAGCCTTAAAAATTTTCCTGAGAAGCCAGACATGTAAACGGATGCCTCTGACATATCTCCAGATGTAAAGTGAAACCTACCAAGGTTTACTAATTAAGGTCTTGTAAAAACAAGTGAATCATAATGCTTGTCTACAATTTATTAGTGATACAGATGGTCTCAAATTAAAAAGAATGCATGCAATGGCAAGTGTAAAAAAATGTCTCTGATGGTAGCTTGCCTGGCAGCTGTTTTCCAAGAGATTTCTTATGATAGTACAGCAAATAACCTTTTTCAGTAGCACATTAAACTGCAAGTCTTTTGGGAATTACTTCTAAAATTACAAAAATACATTTTTGTCAGCTTTAAAATTTGTAGTTTGTTTTGCAGTCTGCAAAATGTGAAATATGAAATACAAGTTTTTAACTGTACTATTTTTTTGCCAATTTTCAAGTATTCAAAAGAATTGGGATTTGGAAGATGATGCCAGCAGCATATGTAATGTCGTGCTATCAAATCTCTTAAAACAATGCTGAAATCACTAAGTATTGTCAACCTCCTTTGTTGCTAGTTTGAAAACAAGGATATTCACTACCACGTAAACCATTGAAAATATAACGTATTTTCCAGTAATTGCGTTCAATACACCATCGCTTATTGAGTTTTATATTTATACTTTGAGTATGCGATACTTAGTCTGATTTCAGTACTTTTTGTTCGAAACACTTCAGTATATGTAGTGTTCTGCTAGGAATATGAAGAGGCTACACAAATATAGCTTGGAAGTCAGTTCTTGTATTACAGTGATGTTCCTTATAGTAATAATAATAATAAAAAAAAAAACAGTTTCACTCATAAGAACATATTTTGATGTATGTTTTTAAACCTTGTTTAACGCTAATATTGCAAACTCCTTATTGTCCCCAGCTGAATGGTCAGTGTACCTCAAAAGCTGTTTTGGAGAACAGATTAATATTGATATAGATCCCCTTTATCACCTTTATTTCACCTTGGACAAGGTCGGTCGGACATTTTACTGCACATCTTTGTCATGTAAGTTTACATTAGTAAAATTATTAAACCCCCTCAATCAACAGGAGCTGCAAGGATATATTCCGTTATTTTAATGATTTGGCATTAAATAAGAAAGGACACGGTAACTTACAAAAGGACAAGTCAAAAGTTTTCAGCAACATGAGACGATGGGCATCTCACTAATTCTCTACACCACAGTACAAATATGCCCATTGAATGTCATGCTCAGTGTAAGTGAAGCGCCTTTATGCACATACCTTTGTAAACAGAGTCAGCACTGGTCTTTCCTTCCGTGCCATATAACTTCTTTTTAACACCTGAAGTGTTGACCACTTTATTTGGTGCAAATGTCTCAAACGGAACATCTGTTGCAAGAATAAAAAGAAAGGAAAAGATGTGAGCAGTGTCTTATTGCCTAACGAGGATCTGCAAAATTGTTAGATTAATAGCATTGATGGTTGTGGTAACAAAAGCTAAAATCCTCCTCCCCATTAGCAGAAATGAGAGGGTCCCATGTCAGGCAAACCGCAGTACACAAGTGGTCCAATGGTTCATCTCCCTGGAGACAGGGAAGGGCTAAGCTGTTCTTACTTCAAATCAAAACAGGTCAAATAGTGGGAAAATAGAGTGTTGATCTTAATTTTCTGACAAGAGTACAGGACTTGAATTTATAAAGTCTCCATTTTCTCTCTAAGGTAGTTCTAGTAAAGTTTCTTTACCGTTTCTGATTTTGTACTCGTATTTCTCTTATCGTTTGACATTTCAGATTTGTAATTTTAATCGATGCCACATCTTTCTTGCCAAGTGCACTACCAACTCCCTTCTTCATCTACTTATGTTCTCTTGCGTGACCCACATGTCTACTCTCATGCTGCTGTGCTGTACTAATGACCAACTACATATGTATGTGTAAAGATAGATAGAGTAAGAAAATGAGGAATGGCAGTCATTGGACTTGAATGAGTACATTCATGTCGACAGTGATGATTTATGGACGAAGTACTGACTATACAAAGCTTTGAATTTTAAATGCAGCCACTGGAAGGGGTGTGATCCTGCTGTCAGGGTCATTCAGGCCTAAGAACACTCAACTCTCATAGATATGGGTGACCACAGCACAGTGACGAAGGTGGCCCGCATCACGTCAGAGAGAGGCTAGTGCATAGATCTGTGAGCGAGGCCATAAACATAATGTGAACACCGTAGAAGGAACATTTTCAGGAGGGCCCTTCTTACCAATTGTGCAGATTTGTAAGGGAAGGTTATTTAATATATGTTTGCAACTATTTGTAATATTCCTAAAACTACAAGGCTACAGGATGTTTGAAGGTTTATGAAGGATCATAGCAATCCTTAGTAGAATATGCTGCATACAGTATATTAAAAAACATTTCAAAAATGATTCTTTTTCAAACTAATTTGAGTGGATATTGCTTTAACTGCTTTTGCAAAGTCCCTTTCCAAATAAGTCTTTTTAGTTTCGTTTTTAAATGTTCTTGTATTGACAGAAGACATGAAATGACAGTGGTTATGTTGTGCCTATCTACCATTCAATACATTTAGAGTGAAATGCGTAGTGAGCTTTTTAAATACTCTTTGAAAAATGACTGGAATATATAGTGAATTCACAAAAGTACCATTTGCAAAATTCTGGTTGAAGATGAAACAAACAAACAAAAAATAATAAATTGTGGCTCTTTGTAACATGAGACATGACGGGAAACCTTCTACCAAACAGGGAAAAAAAATGTATGTAACAGCTTATCAGCAACAAACAAAAGTCACCACTGAATTTCCTAGATACCTGGAAACTATTGTGAATACCCAGCTCCAAATATATAGTTGTGTGTATTTGTATGTATGTACATGGCTATGCAAAAACAATAGAAAAGACAATTAAACAAATTACCAATTATTCTCACTCTTTCATACAATCATTATGAAAAGAATACAAATTTAAAAGCATGCTAATACTGTTCTCCCTGGATACTTGTCTAATGTAAACCTTAATATATGAAGGGATGAAAGTATTCATGTGGCATAATTTAAATGCTAAATTACCATATTAATACTCACTAGGGTGCAATTGTTTTTGGCTCTGTTGCATTACCCCTCATCTCTTCTGACAACACTTCTGCTAATCTTATCTGTAGTAATGTTCTTACAATATGACAGTTTTGGAGAGCAGCCTAGAGGGAAGGCTAATCTAAAATAATTATGGACATGGTATGACCTTACTGGAAGCAGATTATGGTGTATCACAAGGTTGTCCTGTTCCTGTCTTCTCGTTAGACCCTTAATAGCCGGGGTCTGCAAATGGTGATGCACAAAAGAGACATATTTAACAGACATTTCTAAACATGCAAAGGGAGATATGTGATATCAGTCTCATATTGTAAATGTGCACATTTACACTTGGACCCACATCATAAAAAATAAATCCACCTGTAGTGTTTGCTACCAATGATGTAACTGTCCCTTGCTGCATTTAGTGTGCTGGTAATGTGTCATTACTTCTGCACTTCTCATTAGAACAATATCTTGTCTGTTTTCACTAGTTTCTCATTTTGCTCTTTGCCTTTGTGGCGCACATACTAACTACTTTCTTCTAGACAACAACCATATGCAACCCCTCGGCTCCTGTGTGACACGATACAGTTCTCTACCAACACGACACAGAGACACCACACAAAGCACGCCACAGCGACGTATGGCTAAACATCACTACTTCTAGGTTGTCTAGGTGGAGGACTTCATGTTATTAGTGCACACACTTATTTCAAATATCTCCATATTGGAGAAACTCACTTAATACAACAATATTTATTATAAACATATACAAATCATATTTACCAATCCATAGGCATACAAATAATTGGCTGCAGATATATAAGGTTAGTACATAATTAAGTTTGAATCAACTTTCCAATCATACATACTAAAAACCCTAAACTGAAAAGCTCACTATTCTAGGAACACACAGTCCTAGATGCCAGCTAATGAAACATATCTGCACAATGCTCTTGGGGCATAGTCTCTGCAGTTTTAATACACTCATAAATAAGGAACTTGTAGTCCTAGAAGTTGTTCATAAATAGGAATACAGTATACACAGGTTGATTACTCCAATGTGAGCTCTATAGTGCAGGGGGTTACCAAACAAGAGAGTCCCATTCCAAAGAGTATTACTAATAGTATTATTTAATAGAATGCAGTAGCTAAGAAACATATTTCAACCTTAAAAATTCCTCAGCCTAATTATTCAACTTAACACACTTTAAAACTATTCCCTGTGATTTCATCAGAAGCATTTAGGAGTTGATGACTCCATCCACTATTTAAGGCAGTGATGGACAACCTGATATACTTCAAGTGCACATGTACATCCCCCCAACCTGCAAAAGGGCTGCATATTACCTTTAATTTCAAGAATCAAAACCAGCCCCAAAATGACCTTGCACGCACACATCACCCATCTCACATTCCCCTCACTTGTTCCCATGTTCCACCATATGCCACTCAGAACTTCAACGTAATCTGAAATAACACCATATCTTCAGACACCCACTTACTACAAGACCTCCACAGGACCTCATACCCCACATGTAGTGCCCATCAAACCTCCCCATTCACTGGGTAATCTACTGCAAAGACTTGGACATGTCTTCTTCTTATCCCCTTCTCACTGCTTTCCTGTTCATATGTCATTATCTACAACAGGTCCCTCTTATCTCTTCCCTTTATTATTCTCTTTGTAAAATTTTCCACTTCTCCATAAATACACCCTTCCACTATATACCCCAATCTCCTCTTCATTCACTTTGCTCCACCCCTCTCGTTTGTTGACTTCGTTGTGACTGCGACTTTCTACCAGTGTCCTCCATGGCTAGAGAAGCTATTGTGAGTGACAGGAGGCTCACTCCTCCACCTGATAGAGAGACCGCAGGGGAAGGAGAGTGAGCACACTGCACTCTTGCCTCCTTCTTTGCTGCGTCACCTCCGTGTTGTGCAGAGGACGCCACCTGCCCTGGAAGTCACCTGATCTAGTTCAGTATCATTCTCTGACTTTTAACAAAGCAGAAAATAGGTTAGATCAGGATTAGATGAATGGGGCAAGGTCAGGATTAGATGAATGGGGCCACAAGTGAAGGCTCACAAGGTTGCTGGTGGCCTGCAGAACTCTTCTTGCCCCAGCACTGAATTAAAGTATTCATGACCAATCAATATGCACAGCATAGTTATTCAACAGCTGTGACAAATGCAAATATGTGAGTTTATTCAAAAACTGAAAAATGCTAATTCAGTTTAAACATTAAAGTTACTAGTTATACCTTATATCAACAAAATGAATTCATCCATTACATTATACAACATAATTGTATCAAGATGGAATATTACCATGCTTGGTGAGGTGGTTTCCTGATTCACAGTGATACAGGAGATAATGAAATTAGTAGATTAAAAAATAATCTAATTAGAACCTAATTGTATTAATTCATGTAATTGCTCCAACTTAATGAACATAAATTAACATAAAGGATTCTACAGATGATTTTACAAATAGAATGTAATTATCCAATATCTATAACAGTTTCCTTGATAGTTAAGAGAAAAGCTGACATTTTACTTAATGAAATGAGCGGCTCTAAAGTGGAAGGACTCTGAAGTGACATTTCCACCTTTGAACAATTTGCTTGTTCAGATTTTTCGGACTCCCCACAAAACTAAGTGAACTTCCCGTTTCTGGGGGGCGAAAAGTGGGAGTACACCTTAAACGGTGTATACAGTATGCTTAGTGAATGAGGTCCTCAATGTTTTCCTGCCATTCACTTTACATTAGACAGATGTACATTTACTGTTATTGTGGGGAGTGAGTAGTTAGAATACATAATTACAATTTATTTATGGAACACTACAAAACAAGATGCGTCTAATGGCACTACTTTGGGCCTATGGCCAAGCAATCACGGGGCAATTAATAAAGATATGGGTTCCTGTACAGACAGCACACATTGGCAGTCTCTATTCTTAAAGGAGATTTACATTTCAAAGATTGTTTGATTTTGAAACAGATCTGTGAATGAATACAGGGAGCAGTGCAAGAGTATTGAGAACACCGATTGCTATTGTCGTTCTCATTACACTTTTACTGCTTACTGTATTCAAACAATGTTTTTATCCAGGGTGTTGATTTCTGTCATCCAGCTGAAGCAGGGGTGAGTACAGGAGGAACTGCGTGCTTCCTGGACGTAAGAACTCACCCCTTACCAGTGCTGTAACCTCCACAACTGAAAACTGTCAGAAGGAAAGGTGGTGCTAACAGAGGTTAGTTTACAACTGCAGAGACCCAAAGTTCTGTCTAATTAGTGAATTTTTTGAGGTCGGCATCACTAAAGGAGGCAGCTACGTAACAAAGGCAGTAGCAACCTTTTCCAAAGCACAGGGATTTGTATCAGGATAAACCTAAAGTTCTGCTGGTTACTGGGAAACGAGATTGTAGTTACAACTAGTTTTTGGGTGGAATTGTTCTTTAATGTTCACTTGACATAAACCTGTCTGCTTTCTTTTTGGAATTATGTTGCAGTACTGCACTGCTAGAGTTGCACTGGTAAGAAGACAGAAAGGTGTTTGGGCAATAGTAGATTACAGAGCTTAGATAACCAATAAGGTACACTGTGCCCACGTAACACTGCACTGGCTCATACCTATCACACACACTGGTCTAGCCAGTTATTTGGCACAAGAGCCACAGTACTACACATACACAAACATCCCAGGGTGAGGGAATGTTTACAGAGTAGCTGGCGTGCCGCAGTAGTGGATTATATATTATTACCCAGAGCAATATCCCCTATTGTCCTGGGTAGTACTCTATAGTCAGCCACTGCAGCAGATATCCAAGGCAGGAGACAGATCGTAAAGCAGGACTAAACAAAACTGGGGCTAGTGACTTGTGTTTTGGGGGCAGTCCCCTTCTTCAGGATTACATTAGTATTATTTATAAGGAAATTACAATAATGACTAGCTGGTCTGTTGCTACTTTGACATTCAAATATTTTCACTTTTTTCATGCATACTGTTGGAGGTTTCTGAAGAACTGTGCTTGGCCAGCACCAGGAACAGAGTTAGTTGTGGGCAGAGCTGTAACTAGACATTTTAGTGCCTTGAGCAAGAGAGAACATTGCCCCTCCCCAGGATCCTGGTGGGAGTAGATGCTGCGTCTCAGCAGCAGCGCACCACCAGGGAGGAGTAGCCATCCAGCCCCTTGCAAGCACAAGACAATTCTTCAAGTCTGTTGTGCTCTCTCCTACCTCCTCTTGCAGCTTTGACTCCCTGGTGCTGTTGCTCATGATTTAAGCTCAGTTGCTGCTCTGCCAGATCCTGGAGTGTTGGGGTCCTGTTAGGAAAGTTATTATTCACCTCCTGGAAAGCTGATCAGTGAGTGAACAATCTAGTCCCCCCCCTCCCAAACAGCACCACATTATATCAATAACGTTCTTGTTTAATGAACAAGGCCTCCTTCTACCCAATCAGCCTCAGAATGTAATTCATAGCATTTACATTTAATAAATATACCTATTTCCCCTCATACAGCCCAACATTAAATTAACAGCACAATGTTTAATAATATGCCCTTCTTCCCCCGAACCAGCCCGAAATTGAATTAATAGTGTTTGCATTTAATAAATAAGCGTCCTTCCTGACAATCGTTCAACACCCAGTTCTCTTCTCCCCCCCCCCTGCTGATCCAGCCGTCCCCTCTGACAAAATACTATATCTACCCTCTACTGAAACATCAACTTTTTACTGGCCCCGGATGACTTAAACGCACTTAGATCCAAATGGGAAGTACATTTGGGCCCTCTTCTGGATGAGGAATGGTCTCACATGCTTAAAAGTCTTCGTAGTGCCACATCGTGCCTACACTACTAACAGACTTTTTTGTATATACTGCACAGGAGTGACCGGTCATGGCCAAAATGTCGCTCCCCAACGGGCGATTTTTGGCATCTGCTATGGGACTGCCCAGTCCCGTTTATTATTTTGGTCAGAGGTTTGGGACTGTGTTCTTAACACTGTTCCCTGACCCCACCCCCAATGTGTGCTAAATGGGACCTCTATGGCATTTCTCTAGAAGATATTACTAATAAATATACAGCTACATATATCTTCAATCTCGTGACACTGGCCAAGGTGTCGAGCATGGCTTGCCCTTGGCCTGCTGGACTTTTAAAACTGGAGAGCGCTTGTCAATGCCACTGTGCAAGATGAAAGATACTTGTACACTTCTAGAAACGCTACATCAAAATTCCATAAAATATGGTCCAGATAGTACTCTTCCAGATACCGAGCAAGCCCAAATGACTTGTTATCTGCTGAATGATTTCCGTATTGGAGGAAGGGGAGAGAGGGGTTTTCTGTCTGCCCTGTTCCATGCGGTAAGAGTAAAATTAAAACCATTATCTCTAAACAACCATGTGCCTATTAATATATATCAAGTGTAAAATATGTATCTGCTGTGAGTCCCTGTGGTGAGTCTCTTTATACTGATTCTGTATAATGCCATCACAAGTGCTGGACTTTGCTCATAGATCTTCTTGAAAATGTTTTATGTACGCAACTTTTACACAAGAGTCGATATCTTTGTGATATGGGCATTACAATTTATCTGTGATTTTTTTTGGTCTTTGTTTACATGTTCATTTTTGAATAACCAATAAAAATTGACCCAATTTAAAAATAAAAAAGCGCCCTACCTCCCAACCAGCCCCAACATTAAATTAACAGCATTCCCGTTTATTATGTAGACCGACTTCCCCCCCACTACCATGACATTAAATTAATAGCATTCCCATTTAATAAACAGACCTATCTCCCCCACCATACCCAAAAGTACATTAATAGTTTACAAATTTTCCCCCACATTTAATAAAGTCTATAACTGCTTTATAAAGACATCACTGCTTTTTAAATACATTACTGATTGATTTTTTTGAATTCTATTCAATTACTGATTACGTTTTATCCTCCAAACATGGTGAGTATTATGGCATCCAGAGTTTAATTTTGCTCTCATCTGACTACACTATATTCTACCAGTATTTCACAGGCTTGTCCAAATGTTGTGCAGCAAACTTTAAACGAGCTTCAACATGTTTTTTTCCTTCAGCAAAGGAGTCTTGCGTGGTGAGCGTGCATACAGGCCGTGACTGTTGAGTGCATTACTTATTGTTTTCTTTGACACAATTATACCTGCTAATTCCAGGTCTTTCTGAAGCTCTCCACAAGCGGTCCTTGGTTCTTCGACAACTCTTCTGATAGTTTTTTTCACTTCTCTGTCAGGAACCTTACGAGGTGCACCTGGTCGTGGCCAGTTTATGGTGAAATGATGATCATTCCACTTCCGGATTATGACCCCAACAGTACTCACTGGAACATTCAGCAGTTTAGAGATCCTTCTGTAACAAATGCCATCAGTATGTTTTGCAACAATAAGGTAGCGAAGGTCTTGAGAGAGCTCTTTTCTTTTACCCTTCATGAGATGTTTCTTGTGTGACACCTTCCTAATGAGACACCTTTTTATAGGCCATCAGTTGTGGATGAACCAGCTGGAAGGATTGCTTTCTAATTACTGATAGATTTCAGCTGGTGTCTTGGCTTTCCATGCCTTTTTACACCTCTCTTTCTTAATGTGTTCAATACTTGTTCCCTGTGTCATTTCACATTATTACACAAAACTTAAATTATGGACATCTATGGTATGATTTCTTTGCATGTGTGGTTTGCCAGGGTTGTTGCTGACATTTGGTGTAAAGAGCCACATTAAATATTTATTTACTGAGAAAATTGTTGATGTGTTCAATACTTATTTCACCCGCTGTATATTATTTATATCTGTTAGCAGTAAGGTATGCTATACACTTAATTTACTTCCTTCACCAGTTTAGACAAAAGGTTTTTACACAGACAGACCTTTAGAGAAGAACATTTACACCACCATCCATCCATCTTCATGCCTGCTTCCTGTCACCATAGCCTCACTTGCCTGGTGACAATCACAGTCACAGCAGAGCAGGTGAAGAGGTGCAGCCTCAGGCTTTGGTGCTCACACATGCTGCATCTGTAATAGCCTTCAAATTGGTCCCCATTCCTACCAACCCATGCTTCAAATGCCAATACAATATTAAGACTCCAATTTTACAAGAGGTTTAAAAAATTTGTCTCTGTCCTGTGTGTGTCCAAGCAAACAAATGTAGCTTTCAGGGACTGTCCTGCACTGCGTCACCTTTCCACAGAGATTCCCTAGCACAGGCCAGGGTCATGGCGCAATGTGGGCGGGTTTTGGAGGAACCTGCCCAATAGGAGGCTATTTCCAAGAGTCTCAAAAAACAAAACAAAAACACAACACCATTGTATTTAAGACAACAACTATTTTTTGTTGTTGTTTTATTGAATCAGATACTTAGAAACCGTTGTGTAATTGCATGTGCTAATGACAGATCCTCTTTAAAAGTACATAACAAATCATGCTTAACCCATTGCCTGACTAAACAATGCAGCCACTAATGTGCCACTCCAAACATTGCATTTTCTATATTTATATATTCCTCTTTGTCTGTGCATTTAAGCCCCACGTTAATGCCGTAGCCCCTCATTAAGTGACAAAGGCGGCAAAAGCTAGACATGAACAATAGGTACAGCATATGGTTTTTTGCCTCAAGCAACATTAAAATGGGCCCAATGAATAAGCTTTCAGAAGAATGGGCTTTTAATGTTCTTAAACCTGCTGCTTTGTTAGGATATAGCAGGAAAAGGCAGAATATAAAACTACATAAGCACAGTCCTTATTAAAGATAAAGGCATTGATTCATGTAGTCGAGACAGACAGACTGGCATGTGGAGTTGACAGAAATTCTACATCTGACTGTAACCCTAAAGTTTGGGGGTAATTAGTAACAAACTAGGCTTTAAGGCAGAATGCCAGCTATAGGAATACTTTTATACATTTATCCTGTGCCTTGAAGGAGAATTAACTGTAAAATACAACAAACTATTCTGGTTGCAGAAAATCTAAAGAGAGCTTCAAGATATTATCTTTCAAAGCCTTGATAATGAGAGATCCAAACATAAATCTATCAGAAGAACAGAGTTTAAAACCACAACACAAACTTGTCCACAAAAAGACGAATGACTGAACTTCTTATATACGGTCAACGTAGCTTAGACTCAAAGAAATTCTGAACACCTCAGATTTTAATGTTTTTGTGTTCTAAATACATAGAGTTTAAGGATATAATAGTAATAATGTTTAAAGGATGAACTATGTAACCAGAGCTGTGGTCAAGGTCTGGAGGACTTAAACATATGACAAAGACTAATATACAAAACTGCACACAAGTTCTCTCACGACATCACACAACTACGTTTATGCAAATGCACTTGCAGGGCTTGGCCAGTAGATTGTTCTCCAGCCTCTCACCCTGCACAAAGCACAAGGCTCCCATCCTTCTCTTGTGAAGAATGTGGTTCACTGCTATGTGATAACAATTGTGAGATTTTGATGATGCCAGCAGATGTGAATACCGAATATTCATACACAAAGCGGGTCAGTGACAGTGAGAAAGGCAGGTACCAGGGACTGGAGGAAAATACAAATTACAGGTTATCTGTTTTAGAGAACACAATTTAGACAGTCATTTCATGTAGAGGTGCTTTGCTTTTAAAGAAATGACCTGATCCACAGCTGGGTTCCCAAAACCAACTACAGTGCACATGGTTGTCTTAAGACAATTGTCTTCTTAAATGAGATGTCCACAAAAAGTATATATTTACCATAAACAGCTGTCCCACCCAAACTAGCAGAACTGCAAAGGACGGATGTCTGGAACCTCCACTGTGTTCCCCTCACCTCTCTTTCTTCATATTATCCTGTCGCAGCATTCAGACACATACCTAAAGCACTGGTTGGATGACTGGAGCAGTTATCTTGTCAGTGCTACACACAATGAGGAACAATTGCATAAAAAAAACTGTGCAGATATATAACAGTAGGAAAATAATGGGCAAAAAAGCCCTATACTTCTAAATACTGTACTAACAGTTTTATAAGTGTCCCCTGGCTAGCAGCTTGCACTTACACCTATCAGCCACAACAATTGAAGTGAATAACATTGATTATTTCATTACAATGACACTTGTCAAGGAGTGGGATATATTAGGCAGCAAATGAACAGTGAGTTCTTGAAGTTGATGTGTCTGGAAGCGGGAAAAATGGGCAATCGTAAGGATCTGAACGACTTTAGCAAAGACAAAATTGTGATGGCTAGATGACTGGGTCAGAGCTTCTCATAAATGCCAGGTCTTGTGGGGTGATCGCGGTATGAAGTGGTTAGTACCTGCCAAAAGTAGGCCAAGGACAGCCATTGACAGAGTCATGGGCACCCAAGGCTCATAGACGTGTTTGGAGCAAAGGCTAGTGCAAATGGTGCAATTGCACAGAAAAGCAACTGTAGCGCAAATTGCTGAAAAAGTTAATGTTGGTTATGATCAGGGCCGGATTAACCATAGGGCTAACTCGGCTACAGCCCAGGGGCCCATGGCATCCAGGGGGCCCTTGAAAGTGCTCAGCAGCAGTAGTGATCGGTCGGGGGCGGGGGCGCCCACGGCGCGATCAGTGCTGCTGAGCACTTTCACTGCGGTCCTTCTCCGGCGCGCTGTAGTCTCCTTACTGAGGAGATCTCGTGAGTCTCACTCTCACGAGATCTCCTCAGTAAAGAGTGTACAGCGCGCCGGAGAAGGAGGTAAGTGCCGGGTGGGGGGCGCGGGCAGCTCCGATCACAGGGGGGTGGGCCCTCACGGGGGATTTGAGGCCCCCTTAGCCCAGAGGCCTCCATTCCCTTAATCCGACCCTGGTTATGATAGAATGGTGTCAAAACACACAGTGCATTTCAGCATCCTGCATAGCTTTAGACCGGTCACACAACTGATGCGGACCCCTGTTCACGGCCCATTGCTCCTACAATGGGCACATAAGCACCAGAACTGAACCATGGAGCAATGGAAGAAGGTGGCCGGGTCTGATAATTCACATTTTCTTTTACATCATGTAGACGGCTGGGTGCATGTGCATCATTTACCTAGGGAAGAGACGGCACCAGGATGCACTATGGGAAGAAGGCAAGCCGGTGGACTCAGTGTGATGCTCTGGGCAATGTTCTGCTGGGAAAACTTGGGTCCTGGCATTCATGTGGATGTTACTTTAACATGTACCACCTACCTAAACATTGTTGGAGACCAACTACACCTCTTCATGGCAACAGTACTCCCTGATGGCAGTGGTCTCTTTTAGCAGGATAATGAACACAAGAAAGAGCTCAAGGTGTTAACTTGGTCTCTAACTTCTCCAGATATCAATCCGATTAAACACACATGGGATGTGCTGGACAAAAAAAAAGTCAGAGCCATGGGGGCCCCACCTCGCAACTTATAGGACTTAAAGGATCTGCTGCTAATGTCTTGGTACCAGATACCACAGGACACCTTCAGAGGTCTTGTGGAGTCCATGCATCGACAGATCAGAGCTGTTTTGGCGGCACGAGGGGGACCGACACAAAATTTGGCAAAAGTTTTAATGTTGTGGCTGATCAGTGTACACAACTACCACAGACACCAATATTATTCACCTTCTTTTTAACTAAGCCCCACCCTTTTTTGTGACAAGTGGGACAGGGAATGAAAATGTCCTATGTATTCTACTTTATAGGTATATCAGTGTACTGAAGCCTTACTACGCATCATCATCACCATTTATTTATATAGCACCACTAATTCCGCAGAGCTGTACAGAGAACTCAGTATGTTTTTGGAGTGTGGGAGGAAACCGGAGCACCCGGAGGAAACCCACTCAACGCATGAACCAATTCACAAAATATTTTCATAATCGACCAATGTCGTACTATGAAAGAAGGCAATTTGTAAGGGAAACTAAGTAAAATTATAGATGCATGCTTAAAAGATATGTAATTTGCCATTTAAAGAAAAAAAACATGCCTAGGAGCGATTGCTGCTTTAATTAATTTGCTTCTGTATAGCGCAAACTACTTCTTTATAATAATGTTACAACTTCTGCTACAGATATACTAATTACAGTATTACAATCTCGCAATGATCCCTAAGGCCCTGTAAAACACTTCCGATTGCTCTAAGTGACACATTACCCATTAGAATTTTTACTTGAGCTGTGGTAGCATTTTTTGGACCGTTCGTTGCTCCATTTTGTTAATGTAGCACTAAAATACTAGTATAAACGCATATCAAACCTGTGTTGAATGCGTATGCATATTTATTAGTTTTAGAAAACTGTGGTTTTGTTGCCTAAGTCATGTTGGTGACCATCTGACATTGCAAACCTGAATGGCAAATGTCACTTCTATAACACAAAATTAATTGTCATTTCTTGAAAATGACAAGTACAAGTCAAACATTTAGATTACTTTGTTCTCACCCACAGGTTGACCTACTTAAAATGACAGTATATAGCCTGTGAACATTCAAGTCTTTCATGAACTGTTTTGCCAGTTTTGTGATAATGTACTGGGGACAGCTCCTTTCTCTGAACTAATGATTTTCTTTCATACAGTTGCGTTTACAACACTGAAGACACCCATGGGAGAAGGGGACTTGATGTATAAAAGTGGAATACAAATGGGAGTGAAGTCAAATCACATTTAACATAAACATCAGATCACTTTGCTGTTAATTATTAAAAATGAATGTAGCTTCAGGAAATATCAACAGAACATGCATATTTTACAAATGTATTTCCAACATGAATTAACATTCTCTGATTCAATAGAACAAGGGCTCTTAACATGGACTTTATGACTGGGGGTTCCAGTTATGTTGTTATGCAAAACTAATCCGAGTCTACCAATGAATAAACTAAGTATCCCTATATTGTTATAATATCAATATAATTGTTAAAACTAATTATTGCTATTTAAATACAATTCTGTACTGCCCACCTAAGTTATATTTTAACAAAAAACTATGATTAAAAGGAAATTCAATGATTCACAAGTGAACCAGTGGTCCCCAAAGCCAACTTAAACACCTAATAATGGCTACATAGTGAACACAGCACAGAACAGAGTAGAAGAGGATGTTAAATGTCTTTATGTATGTATGTATGTATGTATATATTATCCTTTGGGCTCAAAATTATGGCCAGTTGTAGAGCCCTCTGTTGATCTCCATTTGTGGACTATACTGTCCGTATTCATGGAACTGACTTCAAATGCTGGACCTACCCTCGAAATCATTGGGACTGTCAAAACTCTTTGCATATGGTCAAGAGGAGAAAGAGATGTGTTATAAAATTTTACTAAATCCATTTACCCAGTGTGGGTTGTATTGTTTCCAACCGCTCTGAATGGATGCTAGTCACATGACTGAAGACCAAAATTGTGAAACTATTGGATGTCCACACAGTGGGTGCTTAAGTACCACCGATATTTGGACTGCAACAGCTACACAATGTATCTGTGCATGACATTTGAGGAGGGAAATGCGATTTTAAAAAGTTGTCTTGTATGCAGTGCCAGACTGGCCATCTGGCAAATGCCAGAAGGGCCGATGGCTAGATAGGTTGGTGCAGGGACCGGCAAAAGCAGCTGCGGATTGGCCATTACTTCTGCTATATTCCATCATGGCAGTCTGTGTATCTGAGGTAATGGGGCCAGCCCTAGCCTATTACTGGCCAGCAGAGTTGTCAACTCTGAAATGAAAAACAAGCCCAAACCAATCCTAAAAACCCCAACTTACAGGGGACAGTCCTTTTCTATAACACTAATTTCTACACTGAATCTCCATTTAGAAAACCCTGAATCCGCCACTGTACTTTGCAGAACAAGGGAAGTGATCGGGTGGTAGACGGGGGGTCAAGACTCAACTCAGCAACCTATTTTAAAGGAAAGAAATGCAGGTGACCCAGCCCAAGGTACTGCATTATGGGACAGGCCCCTGGGCAGATGCCACCCAGCCCAGCCTTCCCCTGCATTAGACCAATACTTCATGTTGCACGGCACCAGCGACGCCCCATCTGAGTGCAACAATACCTTGCACTCTGATCGCCCACAGCAGTGTGCTTTAAATGCCAGCACTGATGTTTAGTCTCGGTCCAGCCCTGCTTGTATGAATGTCTATATTCTGCAATTACATCTAATAAATAAAACATCTGGATTATGGATAACATTAGTAATACTTGAAGTGCATTTTACACTAATGATTACATGGTATGTTGCTACTTTGACATTCAAACACTTCCACGGGAAACTGCTATTAGCAGCCTCCCTGTAGTCTGTTAAACTGGAGGGCAGTAAGATCTCTGCTAGCTGCCGAGCTATTTGCTTTCATTTTCGCACTCACAGTAATAGAATCCACATCACCATACATTGGTAGCTTTGAAAAGGTTCCTGCGACGTTAACAAGATCATCATGTTACATGTACCAGTTCCGTCTCACACAACACATAATAACACACTATTAGCATCACCATGCCTGTCTAGTGTCTACACACACAACACAGTACAGTTCTCACCCACCGTGTGTCTTTGTTACACAGAAGGTCAGGACATACTCGGCTCGACTTCCTGCTACAGGAACTAAGGCGACACTGCCCTCTAGTGTGGAAACATGTACAGCACACGTCCCTGATGCCAGTTATGACCATGATAACATACAGATTATATAGGAACATTTGAGCTAGGATTGAAAAACTTCTAACATGTTGGTTGTTAAAAAGAACAGTAGTAGTGTATTCAATATTTGTATCCAAGCAATGCTATAGCCAAGGGACTGATTGTGAACTTAAAGCGGCCCTGAAAAAAAATTTGAAAGTGGCCTCTTGCAGGTGGAAAACTGTTTTACATCTGAATGAAGAAACACAGTTACTATAATTAATTTAAATTAACCACCTCAGTACTGAAGGTTATTTTTATATTTTTTATATGTTTATAATACACATGATCTAATTGATGGTCTAATTGCCGGCTGGTAATGTTTTTTATATGTTTGTTTGGATTTTTTATGATTGCCTTGTCTGGCAAATAAACATTGCACTGTTTTGATATTTAAGTTTCCAACGATTTCTCTTTTAAATCTTAAGAGAGTCCCCAGTCATATTGATCTGATCACAGGTGTCATAGGGTTTCCACAGCGCAGCCCAATTCCCCCTTTTTTCCTGTCTGATAGTTCACCCGCACCCACCCACAAAAGGTCCAACATAGTTCCTGGCCTACAGGAGCTGCAGGGTGAAGATCGTGACACTTATAGCCTGGATGAAAGAATCTTTTGCGCCTAAAGAAGATCTCTGTGCTATACAACGGTTATAGAGAGCAAGGTCTCAAGCCTGGATTTAGAGGAGAGATGCTCTCAGCCAGAATGTGATTATCCAGGGAATTTGGAAGACTTCTCTGGTAAAGATAATGTGGAGAATTTGCTTAAGCATTTATACAAGTCTCTGGGAATGGATGAGGAACAGACTTTCATAGAGGCTTATAAATTCCTATTTGAAAATTACAATATAAAGGGTAGAGTTTTCACTCTACATCAAGTGGTGAAAGAACTTCTTCATAACTAATTGACACAGGTGAAAAAGCCTCAGTTTAACTGAAAGAAATTGTTTGCAAAACAATACCTTTAAAGCCCATGCCGCTTTAAGTTTTCACTGGAAACGCGCCAATTTAGGGCGACTTGCAGAAGTCAGCACTTAATACATTTACTCCCTGGAGTTATTATAACCTCCTGTTAACTCTATTTAGGATTGGATTATTATGTCAACAGTCTGCAGTGTATGATTGTTTCTGTAGTGATTGATTGGGGGATATCTAGCAACATTACTCAGTCCTCAGATGGGGGTCTCATATTGCTGCAAAAATAGATCACCTATATTACAGCTCAGGCTGTTGTGCTGCTCCGGCAGATTAGGTGCAATATTAACCTAATTCCTGCGTGATTGGGTACAAGAGTTGCTTCTAATGACAAATGGAGTAACCAATATACCACTTGGAAGTGAATAATAATTAACTTCTCTTTGACCTACTATAAGGGGATCATTACCAACCCAATAAATTATACCCCTAATGGAGAATTATTAATGAGACATACCTAAGTGATATATACATTATTCATAGTATATGACATTCTAAGCATTATTCCCTTCTATATTAGTAGGAGGTTGCTTATAGCTGAGCAGTGAATTATATATTAAATAAATACCATATTCAATGCTGGGTGATATTGAAATTATTTAACCTTATATAGATATCAAGGCACAGCAGTTGCACATTGCTATTTTAGTTCACTATTTGCACCTTATTCACTTTTTTTGTTTTTTAAACATTTCACTAGCAGATAAATGTTTAGGTATGAATTCTGTAAGTCTTATCAGGTTTATTTTTAAATTGATTCAATAAAATAATATATTTGTATCAGAACCTCAATCACAGAGTGCCCCAATTGAGCACTTTTTCCTCTCTTTTTCTGGATATACTCATTTGCATTTCAATGTGTGTGTGTGTGTGCACCGCCCGATAGATTTGACAATTATCTCTAAAAATCATTTCTAAAATATCACACAGAAGGGGGCAGTTCCATAGTGTATCATCCAATGTAAAAAAAGTTTATTTCATAAAACATATAATAATGCACGTACCAGAGCACAAAAGATCAGCAGCATATCAGGTTACAAATCGGCTTACTCTTTCCTCTTTAACATCCCGTTCAGAACAGAGCAGCATTCACATGAAGTCAAGCGTTCACTCCCTCTACGCGTTTCGTCTCAGGTGACTTCGTCATAAGGGTGTGTCCACGACGTAGTAGACAGCTTTTTATAGGGCTACGTGATATTACAATCCAATGGATGTCCTCTATCATTTGCATTACCATCTTAAAGCAATATAGCAAGTTACATATCATATGTACAAATCATTACACAATCAAAAGCAAAACAATCATAAAAAATTAATTCCCATTACTGGTAACAAAAATACACATAAAACAGTTATATAAATCCTCCTAATACTATATTATATAAATACTTCGATCCTCGTGAGGTTATGCATTCCTACAAAGATAATTATTACCAAATATCTTCACCTGTCTTCTTATATTCATGCCTCAAATTGACTTATGTATTAACTGCACACACCGGTGTTAGTGTTCATTTGCGTGAGTAGTCATTCCACTTCAAACCAAATTCTTATTAACCACTTCCGAAAGCAATTTTAATTCTAAAAGTCTGGGGATATTACACTTACCGTAAACCAGTATATCTAACCCATTCGATAAAAAACCGATATTACAAACAAGTACATTTAATATATTCCTTATTACATTTCCTAAGATTTTTAGTGGATCAAAAGGCTAACCACCTTACTCATCCCGCTAAATACCAGTAATTATTTAACAAATCAATCTACTGTATTTCAGAATGGGTATTAAAGAGAAGGATATTAATATTTCTCTTCTACATGTAATAAATATCAATATAATTTCTTATTAACTTCAAGTGTAATCTGAAGAGTGTATAATAATTAGCGGTCTCACTCATCACAAAAACTGAGTAATTTCACACCCCTCATTCAATCCAAGGGGAGCAAGGGCGATTTATATCTTCATCACCATGTCTTTATATAACGCCACTGATTCCGCAGCGCTGTACAGAGACCTCACTCACATCAGTCCCTGCCCCATTGGAGCTTACAGTCTAAATTCCCTAACACACACACACACACACACACACACACACACACACACACACACACACACACACACACACACACACACACACACACACACACACACACAGACTAGGGCCTTCAGTAAACACTTGAAACAAAATAATACTATCACTCTTGTTTGATAAATAGTATGAACATTTTAACTTCAACAAATGGAACAAGAATAACAAATAGTTCTGGATGCTGAATCTAGACAATTGTATTACTATGAAACATAATACCTTGTTATTCCTTGTAATTGTATTTACCTGATTCAAACATTTCCTCCTCTGATATGTTATTCAATAATTCATAAGAAAACAAGAAAATAAAAACAATAAAAAAAAAATGTTAATCATTTTATTCTTTTGCATTGGTGTATTATAAAACATAGTAATGAGTGGGTTCTTGGGCATTGAGAAGGAGGGTTGTCCAAAAGTAGTCAGACCCTTTCATGGGGTCACACACACACACAATGAACCTACCAGTATGTTTTTGGTGTGTGGGAGAAAATCGGTGCACCTGGAGGGAACCCACGCAAACATGTACAAACTCCACACAGATAAAGCCTCGGTAGGGAATCGAACTCATGACCCCAGTGCTGTGAGGCAGAAGTGCTAACCACTGAGCAAATGGTATTTTGTGTGCGTCAAGCTTTTAAAGCAATACTTCCAGGTAGGTTGTAACATTTACCTTACCCAGGACATCATTCATCATTGCCTGGGACTGCTTCATAATATTGTAATCTCATAGCCCTGGCTGATAGCCAGAGCTGTGTGATGTTCTGGAGTTTTTTTGATGGTGAACCAATAATAAGTCACAATATCCATGATTTCAATTTTTGATTGGTCCTCTTATTCATAAGTTCTTCTGTAGCCATTTAAAAGTGGCGAGCAGAAATAACTCCCATGGCTACCAGGGTATATAGATTTAAATGAACGGTAGTGTCCTGTACCCAGTGTTAAAATAATAAAATGTAAGGTTAATGCTTTCCCTATGTTTAACTGATTTAGCATTACTGGCTGTCTAGTCAAAAGTCTTGCACAGCAGTCAGGTCTCATTTGGTGATAAGACGTGTTCCATTTACAAAACTACCTGGGCTGTTATCAGTTAAATAATGATAATCCAGCGGTCTATTATCTAGTACAATGCAAAGTGATAAACCATTGCAATGTCGGGAAATTCTAACAAACAATAAATTACAACAATTACATAGTAAAAAATGTCATTATAAATAGTTTTGACAATAATGCCCTTTTAAACACATTTAGCAAATGTATAGTCATTTCACACAGGATATAATTGATGATAATCTGGTTCTGGTTCAACTTCTACATAGTTCTCATTTATCTTTATATCTTCCTCTACAATTAATCACAGCAAAATGTCAATGTAGGTTTTCCTAATATAATAAACTAAAAGTCACTTAACAGTTAAATATTCTTATTTATTGAGCAATAAATTCAGCACAGATCCCTGCAAAAACTGTTACTGCCTTTCTTTCCCCTATAAAGCTCACTATCCACATGAAAGTAGTTGAAAGAGAAAACAGAGACAAACTTAGGGGTCTATTTATTGTTGGTGGGTAGTGGGCGGCAGTACCGCAGCAATACAAAAATGTACTGCCGCTTGTATTTGTGAACAGATCAGCGCTTTCTTTCAATAGGCACACACTGGGAAGTTCTTTGCGTTATAACTATTTATAATAAACTGTTTAGTTGTCAGCATACAGACATAAAAGGGATCTTACACAAACAACATTACTAGAGCATTCTTGTACAACAGAGTACATTTCTATAATACAGAATAACACATTAGCACATATAGTAACAGCGCCACCTGCTGCCCCGCTAGTGTCACTCAAACAACATTAAGAACTAGATTTACTAAACTGCAGGTTTGAAAAAGTGGAGATGTTGCCTATAGCAACCAGTCAGATTCTAGTTACCATTTATTGAGGATTGGATCTGATTGGTTTTTATAGGCAGCATCTCCAATTTTTCAATTCAGCAGTTTGGTAAATATACCTATAAGTCTCAGTCTGTTGTAATATCTCAACACCATTTCTCAGCAGATGAGGCTTAATCCAGTAGACCTATCTTTTAGATGTGATGTCTTTGATGTCTTTCTCAGGATCAGTGCACTAGTCTCTCTGCTCTTTTACTCCACAACACTCTTCTCCAGGAGCTTCCAATCTGTCTGGGCGCAGCTTGCACCCCTTCTCGAAGTGGCCATGTTCACATTGCGTTAGCTTTATATGAGAGGCACACAGGTGCTTTACCTTTGTTTTCTCAGGTTGAACGCCTTACTTCATCTGCTGTGCACTCTCGTATCTCTTCATCTTTGATGTCGGATTAGCAGCTGATTTCAATCTCTTGTTCCTTAGTTGCACGGCTTGTGTCTTTGGAGTTAGTGTTCTCTTCTTCATCCGGATCTGCTGGGATCATCACTTTATTTCTCAGTTTCTCATTAAATGTCAAATTGTTGCTTATATTTACTTTCTTCATTTATGGATTTAAGAATCTGTATCCTTTGTAATATTCGCTGTACCCAACAAGAATCCCTTCCACTGCCCAGTTCTGCAGTTTACTGCTCGTTTCTGCAGGAATTTAGACAACTGCTTTAACCCCAAAAACTCTAATATGTTTTATACTAGGTTTCTTGTTCATAAGGAGTTTTCTCCACTGTTCTGGAGAACAGTCTGTTCTGTAAATAAATGGCTGTCATTGCGACTTCACCCCTAATATTTTTCAATTAGTGCTAAATCTGTTAACATGCATTTGATCATTTCAGTCAATATTCTTGTCAGGAACAACCACCTCTAGCCACTCCCTGCTTTAATATCTTATCATATATTCACACAGTCAAACAATATATCACCTCTATTTTGCCAGGAAATCTCTCCTAACTACCTTTACCAGTCACAAACCGCCCTCTGCGCACTCGTGACTTGGAAGGTTACCGTAAGCAAACACACAGGATTCCAGCATAAACCTCCCACTCACCTCTCTCTTAGGCTACAGATTTAGCTGGTCCCTTTCCCAACACACACGCGCTTCCACACTTCTCCGCAATCGCCACCAGCTACATGTAAGGCCTGTGGCAAACCTATAACTTAATTACCTAATTGCACACACTCTGTGCTCTGATAGCTAAACAATTAACACTTTACACACTGGTATCTAAAGGGTTAACCCAGCAAAGCAATCTATCTCTTCTGAACAGGCAGTAAATTCGTTTAGAGCAATAAGGAAAGCAGGGGCAAACGCAGGCTACAATACAGCACTGCCACGGACTCTTCTTTGACAGCGCCGCGGCTGGTGTACAGTGCCGTTCGTTCGCAGAGGGGGGGGGGGGTTTCTGGAGAACCAGAAACCCCCCTGCATGCGCCCCTGGAGAGCACTAATTAGATTTTTTGGATTTACTATACAAAAAGTATAATGCTTACAGGTTATAAAAAACAACTAATAATCAATTGACATAACATACATAGCAAGACATATAAAATTCAGAGTATAACTTACAGACAAGTGGTATAGTCTGTGCCAAGGTAAATTGGCTTGAAGAGGGACGGCTTATCAATGATAATTGCTTTCCCAAAAGACTTACAATTTCTTGTAACGTCATACCTTTCCCCACCTTCAGGGGGCTTGTGGTCTGTGACACTGTTTACGACCATGATTTGCATGTTCCCTGATTTAATACCCAATTCTACTATGTGACCTAACTTTCGTGTGGAATGTCACACAGACCCAATTTTATTATTAATAAATTCAACATAATTGTATGACTTTATATATACCAAACAGCATAGGTCCAGTGTATCAGCTGAGCTGAAACTGATTTCCTCACCTTCTCTGCAGACAGATTAATTTGACGTAGGGGCTGCCCCTCATCATGCTATTTATGAATATGAGGTTGATCACTAATTATATCGATTGTAAGTTGCATTTTAGAAACTGAATCATATTTGTCTATAAAAGATACAGCTGTAGAGATGGCCCCGGGAGCCGAGCTGGTGCCCGAGAAGAGGGCGAAGATGCCCGGTGTCGCTATGCCCCTGGAGGGGCTGAAGAGTCCCCTGATGGCGGTGCCCAGCAAGAGAAAGAAGAAAGAAGAAAGAAGTGACTTACCCGTCCAGCGCTCCAGCGGCGGTGAGTATGTCTTCTTTCTTCCAGTCCGCGGAGGAAGGATGAGCCAATCAGGGCTCACCTTTCTCCGCTGGCCAATCAGCGACCGGATACGCGAGCCAATTGCGGCTCGCACCCGGCCGTTTGAAAGATTGGCGCCGCGGCGAGCCAATCAGCGCTCGCGGCAGCGCCTAGTGATGACGCCACGCTGGCGACTACATAAGTCAGCGGCTGGCGCCATTTTGGTAGAAGTCCGTCGGCGGAGAGAAAGAAGGACGTCTCTACTAGACGTCCAGCAACAAGAGCAGCGGCAGCGGTGGCAGGGGGCCCATGTAAGGGCTGTTTGCTACCCTGCCGCCCGAAGACTTCAATCAAGACGCCGGAGCGGAGATCGTTGGCGGGGAGCCCTTGTAAGGGCTAAGAGCGCCCCCGCCAAGCAGCCTTCAATAGCGCCGAAGAGGAGAAGAGGCGCCGCCGGCAGGAGGGTCTGTAAGACCCGGAAAAGAAGAAGGAAGACGGCGTGGCAAGCAGAGTTTCCTGCGCAGAGCAGGTAAGTAGCCTCAGTGTTAGGTCGGGCACGGTCGGTCACAAGGCCCGTGGAACATGTATTAGGGGCACAAGGCCCAGGAGTTGGGCACTAGGCCCCTATTAGGTACTAGGAAAATAGCCCAAAGTGTTAAAAGGGCATAAGGCCCTAGTTTAGCTAGCCAGGTAGGGGGCTGAGAGCCCCAGTTGAATAAGGGCACAAGGCCCTTATAGTCAGGTAGTGACCATAGTTAGGAAAAGTAAGGGGGCTATAAGCCCATAGTTAGGCAGGGGCTAGAGTCCCCTTGGAGGCAGGGCACAAGGCCCTAGCTAGAGGCCTAGAGGCCTGAGTAGGAGGGCGCAAGGCCCTAGTCAGTGGGCTCAGAGCCCAAGGAAGAGAGGGGTCTGAGGCCCATAGACAGAGCACAAGACTCTGTATGTAGCTGGGCAGAGAGGCCCATGGTGCGTAGGGCATAAGGCCCTGGTGGTGTGACAGAGGCGTGAGAGCCTTGTGAGTGTAGGCGCGGTCCTGTGTGAGGTGAGCACACTAACGTTAGGAGGTACAGTAGAGCGGAGGCTCCTGTTGGTGCTGTACCAACCGGCTGGTTGGCTAGCAGCTGTGTGCTCTGGTGAGTAGCGTGCAAAGTACTGTATTACTGTATTTATTCTGTCTGTGCGGCGAGTATTGTCGGTATTACTGTATTTTGGGGTGTGCTACATAATTGTTTCCAGGTGCAAGACGACAGGCCCCCATTAAAGGTAGGCTCTTGCTTCCTGTGTTGTCCTGTACTAACCCGTACCGCGGGGACAGGTGTAGTTACCAGCTTACACAGTCAGGGAAGAACACACGTAGTTTTCCCGTCCCTTAGGTCCCTGGGGTCACACTGGTTTCCAGAGGGGGTGGCTGAGTGAGTCAGTGGCAGTGCTGCACAACTTGAGGCAGTTCCAGGAGCGGCCCGTGGTTCTGGTCGAGGGTCCCCAAGCCTGAATTCCGTGCAGGTTCTCTGGCGGTTCCAGGTGTAAGGACGTGTGTTCAATATCGGGGTGCAGGCAGTCGGGCGGTTCAGTTTCGATTGGCTGTTCCGTGCGGCAATCGGCAATGGGCTGTTCCATTGAGCCTCAGCCGGGCCTTGTGCAGCCGGTCCTTAGGGTCCGTGGGTGACCCCATAGTAAGGAGACTGTCCTTGGTTCGACCTGGGTGAGGGGGTTAGGAACCGCCCTCCGGTATAGTCCGTGAACACCGACTGGTGTTCCCCGTAGTGGTTAGTGAGTAGTTCCCGTGAGTGCACCACACCAGTTATAGTTGTTTGACTTAGTTGCGTTGCCGACCATTAGAGCGCTGTTAGTGTCGGGTCGCTGTTGTAGTTAGTTCAGTGTTGTGGGTGTACTCCTTAGTCTCTCCGATAGCGTAGAGGGAGACTGTGTGTTCCTTGTCATCCGCAGGTGTCGGGGAGGTGCAGGAGAACAGGATCGGAAGTGGGAGTGTCCTGGTGAGTATCACACTTGATTCCCCCTTTCGGTTGGGCCCTCACCGAGTGGTGTGCGAGGTACTTGAGGCGGGACTGTTCCTGGTCTCAAGTGCCTGTCGTCACCCGTGCCTTGGCGAGAGCAAAGTGAGGAGGCGGCAAGTGAGCTTGGACTGAGAGTGTCTTTGTTCATTGCCGTGTTCTCGGACAGCCCTCTCCTGGTAGGCACGGCCGTAATCTCTGTCTCTTTCTTAGAGGGACGTGGTTGGAGGTGACAAGGGTTACGGCTGCTGATCTGCTGGGATCGAATCGCAGCTGGGACATCGGAAGCGGACTGGAGGTGACCATCGTTTACAAAGTAAGTTCTTCTGGGTGCATCTGTCCTGTTCCCCGCTGGCGCTACACAGCAAGCCATCACATGGTCTCCTTGTGTAAGACCACAAGCTGTGAACGGCTCCTTAGAGTCTCTCTAGGTGTCAAAAAACTCTCCAAGGCTGCCTGTTGCTCACCCCAGGAGCCCTTGAAGCTGCTCAGCTGTCCTTAAAAGTGTTGTTGTTATGTTTTGACATAGAGGTGGGCAGGGCCACCAGGTAAACACACACCAGGGGGTAAATGTATCAAGGTCCGATTTTGCAAATCCAGCGATTTTCTCGGGAGAGTTGAAACTCGCAGATGTATGAAGCTGAGATTTCATGTAAAATCGCCAGAGTTGTGCTTCTGTCAAAATTGCTATTTTCAAAATCGATAGAGATCACACTCCCAACTGTTTATCACTCCAGCTATACAAGTCTCAAATGTATGAAGCTGCGATTAAGCAAACTCAGGAGAGTTTGCTTTCAAACACGCTAGATACAACACGCTGCTTGCTCATTGCGTAACGGAGCTTCTACACAGTAGGAGCTCTGATGCGCAATGAGCTTAGCTCATTGTGGTAGTTCTATTTATAGTATTAGCGTGGGAAAATCCCCTAATACTATAAAGAGACCTAGCTCAATGAGCTAAGCTCATTGCGTATCGAGCTTTTACTGTGTAGAAGCTGTTTGGACTTTTTTTATTTTCCTTCAATCAAGCAAGAAGATTCGAGGATGTTACAAATATGGGGCCCCCCTGGCTGAAGAACAGAAGACCGCAATCAACAATGGGCCCGCCGTGGGCAGAAGAACATAAGACATTGCAAGCAGGACTTTTGCAATTACAAATTTATTTTGGACATGGTCAAGCATGGACTTTTAGAATTGCAAATTTATTTTGGACATGGTCAAGCATGGACTTTGGATACAAATTTATTTTGGACATTGGTGACAGTCATTTTTGGATTGAAAGCTGCTGACAGAAAAAAACTTCATTGGTGAGTATATTGGGGATTTATTATTTTTATTTATTATTTTTAATAAAAATATGTGGTGTAAATGAGGGTGTTTATTGTATTTATTGTGGGTTTATTATTTTTAATAAATGTTAGTGGTTGTAATGAGGGTGTTGTGATTTTGTTAACATTTTGGTTTGTGGAACAGGTCCCAGCCAGCCGTGGGTGTCAGGGCATGTTGGCACTTGTGGTTCTCCAAATGCCAACATGTCCTGGCTGCCATGGGTATGCTGGTGCTTGTAGTTATACAAGTAGCAGCATGCCCACACTATTTAGGGCAACCTGGCTGGGACTTGTAGTTCCACAAAACAAAATGGCGTCTGTTTTTTTAATACTTATATCGCTGTTATTACTCTACACCCTCTGCCCAGGGGTGTAGGAAGAGCTCTAGTGCTAGTCATTATGGCAGGGGGACCTCTGCCGCGTGTCCCCCTGGTATAGTGCCGCCAACCCCGGCTGGTTTGCCTAGTGCTGGTTCCGGGAAAATTTTTCCCCGATTTTCACGGAACCAGCAGTAGTCTGTCAGCACAGGGTTAAGACTAAATAGGGACCTCACGCTTTTTCTTTTTTTTTTTTTTAACTTTGATCTATTGTTAACACTTTTGACAGCTGCCGGAGTATGACAGGCAGTGTAACAGTGATGTGTTTATACAACTCGCTGCTACAACACAGGAGAGTTAGCTAACACAGGAGTGTTTTACATCGCAGCAAATCGGCAGAGATGACCAGCATTTTTGAAGACCAGGGTAAAAATTGCAGCTTGATACATTTGTGAAAATTTTGACTAAAATCGATGGTTATCACCCGCGATTTGCCGTGATTTTAACACGCTGAAAAAAATCGGACCTTGATACATTTACCCCCAGATCCTCTGACTTCACATTTTACAGCTGAGTAGCTCAGTTTATCAATATATTCATTTGATATACCATATTTACACTAGAGATGCTCACTGACCCCCGTGTTTTGGTTTTGGTTTTGGATCTGGATTACCTTCGGTTTTTGGTTTTGCCAAAACCGCCTTTGCGTGTTTTGGTTTTGTTTTGACATTTTTTACAAAATTACATTTTTTGGGCTAAAATCACATAATTTAGGTATTATTTTGTACCTACATTATTATTAACCTCACTAGCACTAATTTCCAGTCATTTCTATTCAATTTTTACCATCTCACAGGTCACAATATTCTTTTCATACACTTTCAGCCAAATACTGCAGCGAGCTGGCTGGATGTTAAGCGACAGAGCAATGACACAAACACACTGCAGTTTATATCACATCTAGAAAACATTGGCACACTTTCACGAGACGCGGCGGTGCCCAGCCGCCGCGACTACCCTACCTCCGTCCCGGCCGTCGCTATGACGACTGGGACGTCACTTCCGGGGGTTCGTCTCGGCCGTTGTCTAGGCAACGGTCGGGACGCTGAGTGAGAGAGTGCCGCGTCCCAGCAAGGGGAACTGCTGGGCGCGTGCGCAGCTAGGTAGCCTGTGGGCTAATTAATGCAGGGGGCTGTATTCTTGCAGAGCTAGGCTCTGATTGGTTAGGGTCAGTATTTAAGGCAATGAGGTCTGCTACCTCATTGTCGGTTATAGCTTCTGCTTCCCAGTCTGCTGACCTGCTCTGTTCCTATCTATTTGAACTTCTGCTGACCTCCCGTCTATGACTCCTGGCTTGGATTTGGACTTCGCTTGTGTATCCCGTGACCCTGACCTCTGGCCTGTTTACCGTTTCTCCTGTCTGCCTGTGACCCTTGACCCCGGCTTGTTATCTGGAAATGCGACCTGCTGCCGGCCCTTGACCTCTGTGTGGACCTCACTCCGCTTGCCTGGGTTCTCCCCAGTCGGTACACACTTCACGACCCTCTGCCAGTCTGCAGCCCAGTCTGTCCCCACCACCAGGGGCTCCAGTGAACACCTGATTGGCAGAGTAGACTCTGGGTTGTGTTGTGCCGGCTGGAGGGGTTCCTAACACACACACAAGTGTCACAAACTCACAATAGAAAAGTAATATATGATGCAATTGTCTTTGTGGCCTCCCACCCACCCATATGTTGGATCTTACAAAGGACATTCACACTTTAACAAACCATGCACTTCAGCGACAAGAGCTGCCACTTTTGTGGCTGAAGTGTTTGGTTTGTTTGGGCCCCCACTAAACCAGCTATCAATGCCCTAAATTCAAGTTAGACCAACAGTGCTGTCAAATGAATTGTACACTGTCAAGATGTTGTCGTCATCATTTTCAGCATCATCCTCACCCTCATCAGTGTGCACATCATCATCACAGACTATTAATTCATCTCCGCTGGACTCCGCCATTACAAAAGTGTCAGTACTTGTATGTATTTGCTGGTAAAGGCCTTCCTAGCAGAAGATGTAGTTAATTTTGATGAACATCATCTTTTCCACATTTTTAGGAAGTAACCTCCTACGTTGATCACTGACAAGATTCCTGGCTGTGCTCAAAACTCTTTCTGAGTACACACTGGAGGGTGGGCAGCTTAGGTATTGCAAAGCGAGTTTGTACATGGGTTTCCAAATTGCTTGTTTTTCCTCCCAGTATGGAAAGGGACTGTCTGACATGTCCATTTCAATGAACTCTTGAAAATAATACTCCACCATCATTTGCATATTAATAGTAGGATCGGATGGAGTTATGGCCGAGGTCACACTTTTTTTTCTAAATGCTTTCAAACCAGCCCAGATGTCAAACTGTTGTGGTCTGCCACCTGCGTCATCCCTGCTTCTCTTTGGAAAGCACAATCTCTTACGAGCAGCAGCTGCCTGAAAAACTGAAGGAGGAGACACCGTCAAGCCATGGATCACTTGAGCGGTCAACTTGCTGACCAGGAGCTCCTTGCATCTCTTCCGATTTTGGTCAGTTGGAAGCAAAGAATCTACGTAGGTCCTAAACCTAGGATCAAGCACAGTCGCCAAAACATAGTGATCCAACTTCAAGATTTTATTAACTCTTGGATCATTCTGAAGCGAATTAAGTACTTTATCTACAAGGCCAACATACTTTGCGGAATTGCTTTCTTTCATCTCCTCCTTCAGTTTCTTAAGCTGCTTTTCCAAAAGTCGAATTAAGGGAATGACTTGGCTGAAGCTAGCAGTGTCTGAACTAACTTCACACGCCACAACTTCAAATGGTTTCAGCACCTTGCACAACACAGAAAGGATTCTCCACTGTGCAAAACTGAAATACATTCCCCCTCCTTTCCCAATGTCATGGCTTCTGCAATATGCTTGTATGGCTTTGCGCTGTTCCTCCATCCTCTGAAGCATGTACAGGGTGGAATTCCACCTTGTTAACACCTCTTGCTTAAGTTGGTGGCAGGGCAAATTAAATTGTTCTTGTAGCTGCTGTAATCTTCTACATGCCGGAAATGTCCCAAAATTTTACAGGCCACCGAAAACATCTCCTGCTCCTCACAGTTATTTTTAAAGAAGCTATGCACCACCAAGTTTAATGTGTGAACAAAACAGAGAATGTAATGGAATTCACCCAGCTGTGATGCTCGCACAATATTGGTGGTATAATCAGAAATGACATATCCTGGGGAGAGTCCAAGTGGCATAAGCCATGTATCAATGACATCCCTTAGTTTTCTTAACAAATTATCAGCTGTGTGCCTGTTAGTTAAGCCGGTGATACAAAGAGTAGCCTGCCTGTGAGAAATGTTATGTAGTGGTGTACATGCTGCTGCTGTTCCTGCTTGTAAAGGCGAATCACCAACCCAGTGGGCTGTCACAGTCATATAATCTTTTGTTTGCCCACTTCCACTTGTCCACATATCTGTGGTTAAGTGTACAGTGGGTAGAATGGAATTTTGTAGCCCAATTATTACATTTTTACGAACGTTCTGGTACAGTTGAGGAATAGCTTTTGTCAAAAAATGGTGTTGTGATGGAAAATGGTAACGGGGACACAAGACCTCAATTAACTGTGAAAAACCAGCTGCGTTAATAGTGGATATTGGACGCAGATCTAACACTAGCATAGTCGCCATGGTGTCTGTGATCCGCTTTGCGACTGTGTGACATACTTGCTTCCTCTAGCAAAAGATTGTTTCACAGTTAATTGTTCTAAAGTACTAGTGGTCTTCTTCTTGGGATGTTTATGGGAGGAAGATTTACCCCCAGCAGCAGGACCAGCAGCAGCAGCAGTGGGCCTAACGGTCACAAAATCTTCACAGGAATCCTGATTAGGGGAGGAGTCATGTAGCCTAAGCAGCTTGGATGCAGGACTAACTCCGATCGCTAATGAGGATATTGATGAGGGTGGTGTTGTCGTTGTCAACTGCAGGGGCCGTGATCTAGATAAGAGCAGGGAGCTAGCTGATGCTGGACTGCTTGTTGTTGTTTTGTGGGAATAAGTTTTGGATTTTCCAAAAAGCTTCCCATGAACTCTCTTCAAATGGCGTAACATGGATGAGGTTCCTAAATGGTTTACCTCAGTACCTCAACTGATTGTGGATTTACATATGCTACATATGGCTACACAGCTGTTGTCAGGATTTGGGTAAAAATAATTCCAGACATAGGAGGTGGAATTTTTTGTCTTCTGCCCAGGCATGACAGTGGGCTTCTTGCTATCACTGTCAACAACTGCTTCCACCGGTACAGGACTTATACAAGGAACATCATTGTCGTCAACATCCTCATTAGCGCCGTCATCAGCTACAGAAATCTCCCCCTCATCCTCTTGCAATTCCAAAATAGCATCCTCAATTTGGGTATCACCGGCTACACTTGGCCTGCTCATGCACACATCAGAACATATGCTGACAGAGGGCTTCTTTGTGAGAACTGTATCAAAAATGTCAAGACTCTCCTCAGGCATTTGTGTCATATCTGGATCAGAACCAACATTTTCTTGTAAGGCCTTGCTACTTTCTTCCAGGTGTGCTTTTACACTTAGAAGTATTTGGCCACCACTTTTGTAGGCAGAACTAGCGAGCTATGGGTGCCAGTGCAGGGAGGAGGGAACCGGCCCAATCCTCTGTACCTGCAATTCAGCTGGCCCCATTATCTCCATGGGCCCATGTGCTCTGCACCTGCCGCACCAATGGTAGTTCCGCCACTGTCATTATCCCTCATATCTCACATTTAGTCCTAAACTCCTCTTTATGCCACTCAACCTCTCCAAATGTACCCATACTACTTAGATCACCCTACATGCCACTTACATGCCATCCTGACCTCCCAACATGATTCCCTCATGCCACACATGTCACTAGATGCCACGCAGACCTCCCCACATGCCACTAACACCTCCCCACTTGTATAAAATACTTACCTGCAGAGCCAGAGCCCACATAAGAAGTAAGTATGCACTACACTCTCTCCTCAATATCATATATTTTCCTCTCTTCTCTTCTTTGTTCTTTAAAAAAGTCAGAACATGAGCACAGAGGTGGGGGTGGAAGCTGCAACTACAGTACACAGGTGTGGGGCCTTCAGGAAGTGCACATGTTTCTGAATAATAATGTTACACTTTTATGTTAAGCTAGCTAGAACCCTTTCTCTTGACCATATTAACCTCCTCTTCTGGGAAAAAAGGTGGGTGATCGTCTAAAATGAAGGACAAGGTGTGAGTGGGTGATTGTCTAGAATGTGTCACACAGGGTGTGTGTTTATCAAGAATGCGGGACAAGGGGTGAGTGATTGTCAAGACTGGAATGACAACTCTCAGGAGTGAAACATAGCTGGTGTCACGGCAATAGGGTTTCTGGGATCCGTCTCGGGACCCCTGGGGCTAGCTGTGGTAAGAGTGTAGTGGAAACTGGGAGGCTGGATGAATCCCGTCTACTGGAAGTTAGGAGGAGGAATGCTGGATTGGACTCTGTACTGAAATATATGCCTGGAATCTGGAGCTGATGGAATGGAACCTGGGGGGACCTGAACCCACGACCAGAGACTCAGTACCTCCAAGAACTCAGAGACTCAGGTAAATATAGTACCACAACTGGGACTGGGAAGACTCGGAACTCAGGCAGAGGATATACAGGGGTGGCAACCTCCTGAACAGACAAAGCCTGGAACTGGCCCTGGACAACTCAGAACTCAGAACCTGGTTTAGGCCTGGAACTGTGGCACCTTACAAATCTACGACAATAATCATCATCATCATCATTTATTTATATAGCACCACTAATTCCGCAGCGCTGTACAGAGCACTCATTCACATCAGTCCCTGCCCCATTGGAGCTTACAGTCTAAATTCCCTAATATAGACACACACTCACAGACAGAGAAGGAGACAGACACAGACTAGGGTCAATTTTGATAGCAGCCAATTAATCTACTAGTATGTTTTTGGAGTGTGGGAGGAAACCCATGCAAACACAGGGAGAACATACAAACTCCACACAGATAAGGCCATGGTCGGGAATTGAACTCATGACCCCAGTGCTGTGAAGCAGAAGTGCTAACCACTAGGCCACTGTGCTGCCCAATAATAATAACATGCCTCTTAGTGAAGCAGATGAAACACAGAGTAGCCTGCCTCTGGAAGATCTGGTGTTGTTTGTTAGATGCTGCTGCTGTTCCTGCTGCTGAAGACGATTTACCAACCCAGTGGGCTGTCACAATCATATAATCTTTAGTTTGCCCAGTTCCACTTGTCCACATATCTGTGGTTAAGTGTACAGTGGGTAGAATGGCATTTTGTAGCCCACTGAGAAATTTCAAATGTCACTACAGGCTACATTAACCACCTTAAAGAGTGCACAATTTGTATTTTTACTTTTAAGAACTTTGTGGAAACAATAAACACTATGTATTCCATTTTTTATTTACACCCTCCTGTGCTGGATTCCTGATTATACCAAGTTCAGGAGCAAATTTTTGGAGCTTCACTCCTTCTGGCTGCAATTTGTGGGACTTCATCGTAACTTTCAGGATATACTTTTTTAGTACATTGGTGCTCGTCATCTTTTTTTTTCAATGTCTATACAGTTGTAAAATCCTTGAGAAATGTGCCATGGTGTTCCGATGCCAGGTCCTAATGTAGTGGGGGAGGGTGAAAGTCTGGTAAACTTTTAGTTTTAACTGGAGTTATCTGTTAAATCATTTAAAACAAATTTGTATCAGTCATGAAATTCAATTATATACAATTCCACTGCTTCATTGCTTTATGGTAATGTGTAGTACACAATTTCAGAATAGGATGGTTGAAGATATAACCATGAGTCACCACCAACAGCAATACAGTTGCCAGTGCCAGCAAAAATAAGATATCAATATACCATGTGTGTGTATATATATATATGTGTGTATATATATATATATATATATATATATATATATATATATACACACACAGTGTATTGATATATTATTTTTGATGTTTTGATCCCCGACCCGAGCCACTTAGCTATGACTTTGCCTTATGGCAAGGTGCTCCATCATGCTGGAAAAGGCATTGTTCATCACCAAACTGTTCTTGGATGTTTGGGAGAAGTTGGAGGATGTTTTGGTACCATTCTTTATTCATGGCTGTGTTCTTAGGCAAAATTGTGAGTGAGCCCACTCCTTGGCTTAGAAGCAACCCCACACATGAATGGTCTCAGGATGCTTTACTGTTGGCAAGACACAGGACTGATGGTAGCGCTCACCTTTCCTTCTCCGGACAAGCGTTTTTCCAGATGCCCAAAACAATCTGAAAGGTGATTCATCAGAGAAAATGACTTTACCCCAGTCCTCAGCAGTCCAATCCCTGTACCTTTTGCAGAATATCAACCTGTCCCTGATGTTTTTCTTGGAAAGAAGTGCCTTCCTTGCAGGCCTTCTTGACACCAGGTCATCTTCCAAAAGTCCTCGCCTCACTGTGCGTGCTGTCGAAGTCAAATAATTGGATGAAAGAAACTATATTGATTAATAATGTTTTACCGTGCGATTGCGATCAGTACGCCACGTGTTATAACGCAATCGCACGATAACCAAGGCACACATACACTTACACTTATACATTCACTTGTACATAGTTAATTTTATAATAGTTTCAACCCACAGTTGTTTTTGAACAAATGTTATTGAATTTATAGTTAAATATGATAATGTTGGAAGCACTTTATTGAGATCTAAGTTTCAGGTTACAGGAAACACATGTTTGGTGTCATTCTAATCCCCTATTTATCCTTAGTGATCCGGATCCATCGGCTATGAGATCGCACCTCGCGTATGCTAGTTATGGAATATAGGGAATTAATGATCAGAATGGTATTGTGTGTATAATGTAAATAGACCAGTTTGAACTAGCTTTCGGTGGTAAGATTAGTATGCAGCTGTTAGAGAGCTGACCCCCACCCTTGAGGGGCGTTGTTTGAACTGACCTATGAACTACACTATACTGGACTGTCCTGGAGCCTGAACCTATGGAAACATGCCAAGTCATCTGTATTGTATTTACTGTAACACCAAATATATACATATTGCTCTCTGGAACCAGCATGCAGTCTCTTTGACCACAGACTTCAGGATTGAATAACTGTAAGCTGGATTCAGCAGGGCGCCATGTATGTATCGGCTGTACTTATTTATTTAAATGTTATTCTAATCACAGAAGACAATGATTATTGGTAAACGATAAAATAACTTTAATTTTAATAGTGCAGATACACTCACACCTGCCTGCTGCCATTCCTGAGCAAGCTCTGCACTGGTTGGAGTGGGCTCACTCGCAATTTTGCCTAAGAACACAGCCATGAATAAAGAATGGTACCAAAAACACCCTCCAAGAGCAACTTCTCCCAACCATCCAAGAACAGTTTGGTGATGAACAATGCCTTTTCCAGCATGATGGAGCACCTTGCCATAAGGCAAAAGTCCTAACTAAGTAGCTCGGGGATCAAAACATTGAAATTTACCCTGCCGACATTTTCGTTTCGACATGATAAGTGTCAACATTTCCACCACTGGGATTTCGTACCAAACCCTATACGTACCTACTTACCATTTTAAACATACATGTAGAATATTACTTATGTGGGTTTTGGCGGCTCACCCAATGCAGTGCATAATGTGACATCTGCCCCATTTGGGGAACAATGTTCTAGCGCCATCAGCTAATGTGTTATCGATGGACATTTTGCTGCCTATTAAAAAAAATAGGTTAATTGGATGCAGTGAAATTGACCCTAGTCCTAGACTGTAAGCTCCAATGGGGCAGGGACTGATGTGAATGAGTTCTCTGTACAGCGCTGTGGGATTGGTGGTGCTATATAAATAGATGATGATGATGAGGTGGGCTTTTATCATACAGATAATGTGTTGTCTATAGCCAGGAGTGAAGATAATTTACCCTGACAGCTGCAGACATAGGGAGACCAACCAAATTGAGTGAATCACCTGCACAGAGATAAGTCATTTTTTGCATTCATGTTTCACTGAATTTTCAGTTTGGGGTGGAATTAGCTATAAAAATAAAGGTTTGAGGGACTTATCTAGCTTGTAAAATATTTGACTGCTAAAGACCTGACTAGTGGCACTAACTGTTGACTGGGTACACAGACTATAACTTTGTGCTAATAAGTGTTGCAGACATTTTGAAAATGCTACCCTAAGTTTAGTGTAAACACACTGCAGCATGCTGCAAATGGATCGAAATTTGACTTGAGTTTTAGAGAATGGCCTATTTTTTTGCTGATTTTCCGTTTGTATATGTGACAAGTACTGATATTGGTGCCTGGCGAATTGTATTCTCATTCTCAGTTATGGGGGATCAATACCCTACCAGAGGAGGGCAGTAACATAATAAAGTCTACTTTGGGCCTGTTCTTAAATAATATATTCTGTATGTTCTTCTGACATATTTTGCCACTGCCTATATTTTAAGTCTGACAAATGGACTGTTGTCCCAAAACATTAACCTTAACTGCTTGCTTGGACTGCACAGGTTCTGCACAGGTCCTTCTGTGTCCACTCCTGAAAGCTGGTGCTGTCTGAACATTAAATTGTACCTGGACCTCTAGTTGCCTATTTGCACTGTGTATTTTAGATCCTCATCACTCTGGATACTGGTTTAAATGTGGCACTGAAATCAAGAGTCTATAATCACCATTATTTTGAATGGTAGTTACAGTCTGATTACATAATACAACTGGGGGGAATAATGTGTTAGTCTTTTGTACTGTATATTACATTCTGTTATGATATTAATATGAGCTGTACATATTTATTGTTAGAGTACAGCAACAATGTAAATACTTACTGTTTGTGGTAACTTACCTTACCTTAACATAGCTTAACTTAACTTAGATGTTGTGTGAACTGCGGGTCCCAAACACTGATAGACTGGTAGTGATCCATGCAGTGATAAGTCACCGTGCAGCGAGATCTAGACCAACAATGACTGGGAGCTGCTGCATTGCAAGGCATCTTTAAAATAGTAAAAAAAACAAAGAAAGTTAAATTCAAGATGGGCCACTTAGTCTGTCCGGGCCTGGTACAGCCATAACCCCTCTACCCCCCAATGGCCACCCTGCCACAAAGAGGCCTGGCTGCCTCCTCCTGAGGTTGGAACAATGGCATTGGAGCTGAACCACCAATCATCTGGTCTCAACCCTGAGGAATATGTGGCTTCTTGCAGCCATATATGCGGCTAATTTCCCACATTTGAAATATAGGCCCCAGATAAGCCCATTTTATGGTCCATGACCAGCGCGGCCAAAGCTACCAGTCCTCATGTCTGAAAGTGAATGACTTTTGTATATTCTGAATGATGATTGGTTTGCAAAGGAGAAGGGGCAGAATACATAACTAAAATGTCTGCTATGCAAACCTTCATATATAAAATTATACTACCCAATGGTGAAAAGGGACAACAGGTGGACCTATGCAAAATAAATTAAAAACTGCTAAAAATGGGCTTATGCATGCTCACAAACATGACAGCCACTATAGAAAGCACTATAGTGGCAACAGTCACTGGAATGTTTAACACTTGTATCCTTTTTTTGTACCCTATATTGGCGGCCAACTCTAAATAGATATTTTACGTCCAACTCTAAATTTCTTCTCTAACCTCTAAAAAATAGGAAGTCCACCAAAGTGGACTTGTGAAAGCAACAACACCAGGGTTCAGGCTAGTTTATATTAGTGGAGATCCGGACACAGATTGAACATGTGATACTGTGTAATGCAGAGCAAATCTGTATGTTCATAATATCTGCTTCGAAGAACAGGCATAAGTTGGAATTTGGCTTTTTAACTTTCTGAAAAGGGGAAAGTCTGGTCAGGAACAATTCTCACCATAATTGTGCCTGTTTGTTAAAAATGTTATACTTCTATGGGCTATTTGCTCTTGCACTAAAAACTCAATACAGGCATAGTTTTAATACAGCCCTGCAGATATAGATATATACATACATTATAAGAGTTCTGACTAATTGCAATACAAGGATCCTTTCAATTTTGCACATCATACATGAACACTTCGATCACCAGGGGGAGCTATTTGCTTGGAAATTTAAATTGTCATCACACACATGAGACTGGGAGAAAATGAAACTTATGTATAAATGCAAATAGCAAATAAATAATAAACTAGCCACATTAAGTCTGCTGCCGAGTAAGTACTATGCCATTTTGCATGGTGTAAACTGTGTGAATTAGCTCTGCACGTGCTTACAAAGAAACTTCACACATATGTGGGGAAATGTATAGTGGCTTGTATCTGACTGTTACGCCCCCATAAGCCTGGCAGGGGCGAGCACAGGATTTAGAAAGGGGGGTTTCTGCCCCCCCCCCCCCCAAAAAAAAAAAGAGCGAAAGAGTACAATTTCGGCGAGTCTGAATTGTACAGCAGCCGCGGCGCTGTCAAGAAGCATCCGCAGCAGTGCTGTATTATACTACAATACAGCACTGCCGCGGACGCTTCTTTGCCAGCGCCGCGGCTGCTGTACAGTACCGTTGGTTCGCGGAGGGGAGGGGTTTCTGGAGAACCAGAAACCCCCCCTGCGTGCGCCACTGTCTGGAGAGGCCGAGTGAGGGAGGGAAGGGGCGTTCTGACATTGGCCGAGTACAGTATGGGCGTACAATACAGGTGCAGACCTGTAGAAACGTGCAGATATGCCTGTTCATTGTAGTATCATTGCGGCTGCCACTGTTATCAAGTCAACCAACCCTAGCCTATACAGTATGGGGCTGAATTCTCTGAATTGGGCCCAAATCAAAATATACACATTCCCTACAAGATAACAGTCCCATGTTGAAAACATTAGGGGGTAAATGTATTAAGCTTCGGGTTCTTCAACACCCGCGAGTTCGGCGTCTTCAGCGTTTAAATTTAAAGCGGCGCTGCCTTGTAAAGGGAAACTTCCCTTTACAAGGCAGCGCCGCTTTAAATTTAAACGCCGAAGACGCCGAACTCGCGGGTGTTGAAGAACCCGGAGCTTAATACATTTACCCCTAGGTGTCTTTCCACACTCCTGGTGCTGGGAGTTTGGGATAATAAAGATTAAATGGTTAAACATACTTGCCTAACACTTCAGATCTCCTCCTCAAGAGGGAGATGTCACTGGCGTGTCCTGGGGACATGGACGAATCTCGTCATTAGGCCCCACCCCTCTGCTAAATGGCACAATTTTTGGCTTATTGCAGTAGGAGACGTGGCCACAATGACTCGCTTCGCTATAAAGCGCGTCACTAAGGCCTGCCCTCACAAACTACACTAAGGACGTGGCAGGATGCAGGACATTGTCCTGCTCTCCTGAGAGTCTGGAAGAATTCCCAGAACTTAGTGAGTCTCCTAGACATTCCGGGAGAGTAGGCAACTGTGTGAATAAATCTGTATTTTTTTACTGGTGCACTATTAGTCCCAGCAAACCCTTGAATGCCTAAAACTAGATGCCATTACTCTCTCCTAATTCTCCTGGATCTCTCGGTTACATTTGACACCGTTGACCACTCTCTTCTCATACAAATGCTGCAATCCCTAGGACTTCAAGACACTGTTCTATCCTGGTTCTCATCCTACCTTTCTAATCGCTCGTTTACTGTTAATTTTTCTGGGGTCACCTCTGCTCCGCTTCCATTATCAGTTGGAGTACCGCAATGCTCAGTGCTAGGTCCTCTGCTGTTCTCTATCTATACCGCTTCTCTTGGAAATCTAATAAGTTCCTTTGGATTTCAGTATCATCTCTATGCGGATGATAGCCAAATTTATCTATCCTCTCCTGATCTCTCAACATCTGTGTTGTCCCGTGTAACTGACTGTCTTTCTGCCATTTCGTTATTGGATGTCCTCTCGCCAACTCAAACTTAATCTTTCTAAAACAAAGTTAATAATATTCCCACCCACCACCAAGAGCATACCTGACATTTCTATCTCTGTTGATAACATGACCATAAATCCCACCCCACAAGCTCGCTGCCTAGGTGTAATCCTTGACTCGCACCTATCCTTTGTTCCCCACATGGACTCTATATCTAAATCATGTTACATACATCTAAAAAACATTTCCAGAATTCGCACATATCTCACAGAAGACACTTCAAAAACCTTAATTCATGCACTTATCATTTCCCACATTGACTATTGCAATTCCCTCCTTACTGGTCTTCCTCAAAACAGACTCAAACCCATACAATCTATTTTGCATGCTGCGGCAAGATTGATTTTCCTTGCAAATCGTTATTCCTCTGTTGAATCACTCTGCATGTCTCTACACTGGTTGCCTGTTTTCTACCGAATCCAATATAAAATACTTTTACTAACCTACTAAGCCATCAACAAAGCTGCACCAACATACATCTCCTCTCTTGTCCCAAAATATCTCCCAACTCGGCAACTCCGTTCTGCACAAGATCTACGTTTCTCATCCACACTCATTACATCCTCCCATTCCCGGTTACAGGACTTTTTTTGGGCTGCACCCACTCTATGGAATTCTCTCCCTCGCACATTAAGACTCTCCTCTGGTCTACAAGCTTTCAAGTGTTCTCTGAAAAGCCACCTCTTCAGACAAGCTTATAATATTCCTCAACCACCCTCTTAACCTCACTACATTACCCTATTACTACCTGTTATACAACTACCCCTTGACCAACATTGTTGTGTGACAGGATCATTTAGCTTATGAGTCACTTTTACCTTTGCAGTCTGGCTGGGCCGACTGCAAATGTAGACTTAATCTCAACCTTAACCCTCTCTCCCCTGCGTCTCTCTGTCTGTCCACCCCCCCTCCCCTTAGATTGTACGCTCCTCTGAGCAGGGCCATCTCTCCTCCTGTTTCCACCACTTCTAACTCTGCTCTCCAGCTACTTAGCCCTCCTCTTCGAGGGTGCTCCACCCCACGTCCACTCTCGCTCCCTCCTCTCCCGTGGGGGTCTCCCTGACTTCTGCGCCCTCCTTCTTGGGCCCCGTCGTTTGCGGATCCTCCCTCCCCCTTCCCCGCCCTCTCTAGCTGTGCATTGAGCTTACTGAGTTGCTGTGCTTACTGTTTACTGTACTGTGCTGTCTCCCATTGTATTGTAATTTGTTTGTCTCTGTACGGCGCTGCGGACGCCTTGTGGCGCCTTATAAATAAAAATTAATAATAATAATAATAATAATAATAAAATGTGTCAAACTCCCATTGTCCAATAGATTGTAAGCTTTTCACCTCTTTGTCTGTTTTACCCAGTTTGTTTATTAGTTTACTATGTTTGTCCCCAATTGTAAAGCGCTACGGAATATGTTGGCGCTATATAAATAAATGATGATGATGATGATGAAGTGTTTGTACAAGCTGGCTCTTATAGAACTACACGTGCATGACCTGGCATCCAGGACCCATTGGCGCCTGTAGTGCACCTTTAAAAAATAGTCAGATAAACACACACTCACCCCATTAACAAAGTGCTTTTTCAAAAAAATAAAAAAATAAACAACAACAAAAATAACACTCCTATACTTCCTCATTCACTAGTGTATATCTTACCTAAATCTAAACTGTCCTCTGTCTTCCAGCTTTTACATTCCATAAGGAATAAACAAAAAAATGTAGGCCTCCGAGGACTTGCTCCGTGAGGCACCACAACGCAAATGACACACTAATCTAAACAGAGCAGCTTCGTTCTGATTGGTCAGGAACATAGCGACATAGAACCAAGAAGGCTATGAACCATGTCATAAAAAAGTACAACTGAATATGGAACAGAGTACCACGGTGGCCACAATTCAGCCACATCTGGAATCAGTATTAGGAAATATCCTAGTCATTCTGTCCGGGCTATAATGCCATCTGTAGTAGACTTTGAATGAAGTTTCCTTAATTTTAGTTGAGATTAAACTTTTTGCTACTTCTTCCCTTATACAATGAGCAGACAGAGCGCTATGACATTTTCGTGTGTCTGATAATTCAGTGAAGATTCTGAGGCAGATGAAAGGACAAGAATAATTTGGTCATTTCATCTCCCTCAACTTAAACTGACTCCTTCATTCTATCAGGACTGTGAGCCTGCACTCCCCTTCTCCTGTATGAAGCTACCTAGATTTCTTCCCTTATGTCACCCACGGCCTATAGATTTGGGGGAGGTCTAATGTCTCTTTCCCATTCTACCTTATGGTGGTACTAGGAAGAAATTTATGCACACAGGCCATAAAGTTGGGATATCGTGGCCTTACGTAGAGGATAGCTGTGGCAAAGTAGTACAAAAGTGGAGAGCTCCCTCAAAAGCTTAAGCCCGGAGAGAGGGGACAAAGGGCCTGATTTATCTTGGGACGCAATGTGAATGCAACTTGTGTTTAAAACAATCACACATAACTTGTACACACGTCCACCCGTAAACAAGTACAAGCGGAGCTCAAGAAACGTTTCTATTTGAACGGGTATAAGTACGCTCTGGCTATACTTAAATTGCCTTATGCAGACAGGCAGAACAGACTGCAAGATACACACATGCATTTGTGCAATATAAAGTCCCACCAAAGGGCATGTCAAAAAAAATATTTTAGAAAATTAATTTACAACAATTAATACTATAATCATTAATAAACATACATTCAATTTTGTTTTCCTACAAGAAATACATAAATCAGGATGATTAAATGTTTTTAATGTGTATTGTACATACAATCCGTTTTATAGCTTCTCTTTCTTGCAAATACATGTTCTAGATGTGTAGCCATCAGTATCAGTTGGCACTTACACCTGCCCTGTAGCTTGTATAAGTGACACTGCTAACAGACATGTACATCAGAGCTGCCCAGAGCTTGAATAGGACGAATGTGTGTGCGCTCAAACTTGGCAAGTCCTTACTGTACTTTGCCTACCTACATCCGCCCCTTCCCTCCCCTGTTCCACCCTTCAAGACATAGGCAGTCTGAAGTGTCATTTGCGTTCATACATGAATTGCATGTAGTTGTATTCACTGGAGTAAAGTCCGTTTGTAAGCATGCGCAGAGCAATTTCACGCAAGTTAAGTCACACAACGGGATTTCAGCCAAAAAGATTACTGAATTTGAATAAAATCGAACAATCTTACTATTTGGGAGGGAAATTTTTACTGTGATAAAGGAGGTCATTGACCCTCTGGACATATAAATCCTGCCTGAATCCAACTGGATTAGTAGATATTCCCAGATGGAAGGCTTTAGGGGTGGACACATTGTAAACAAACACATACTGATCCCCTAGTTTGCCAGCAAATGTCACCTTTGGTGGTAAGCATGCACAATGCACATTCAGATTGTTTGGCTTTAACATCCCTATAGAATGGATGCTCCACCTTCCACCGCTGACTCCAAATTCATCTCTTCACCTCCTTCTTTGGCTTTACCCAGTTGACTATTTCCCAAAATATAAAGATTGCCATTTTCTGTTGTCATCTTTATTTGACTATGCTCAGTCACGAATTGTCTCTAATTTCTCTTAGATCATGGTTTTAAACAATGTGTTTTCCTCTTTCTCAAAATAATAACTATATACACAAATACATAAAGTGCACTGAGCCCAATTTATCAGGAACTCTGAAACATCTGCTTTTCCCACCGTCTCCATTTCGCATCTTTGTGTAGCTAAATCATGTACCATGCCCTCTTATCTCATCTCATCCAAGCTGTCTCTGCCACCCTCCTCCATTTTGACCACCAGTGGCACAGGGCAATTGTTGTGGCTCTCAAGGCAAACATAACAAAATGTATCCCCTCTTCAGGTGAGCACTATTTGTAATCCTCACCATTACTGTTTGGTGATTGCAGAACCCATTTTGTGTAATGAGTACAAACCCCTTTTGCTTTTGAGATTAGTGAACTAGTATATAATACAGAGCCCATTGCCTGGTGTTTAGAATGAACACAGAGTTTGTTGACCTGTGAATAATATACATTACAAAGCCCAATACCTGGTGGGCTAGTGTTCAAAAGAGTCCATTTACTGGTGGCTCACTGTACAAGAGGTCAATCACTGGTGGCTCAGTGTACAACAGAGGTCAATCACTGGTGGCTCACTGTACAACAGAGGTCAATCACTGGTGGCTCAGTGTACAATAGAGTTCATTCACTGGTGACTCACTGTACAACAGAGGTCAGTCACTGGTGGCTCAGTGTACAATAGAGGGCATTCCCTAGTGGCCAGTGTACATCAGAGCCCTTGTACAACACTGCCCATTTCATGGTTGCCAAATGTACAATAGAATTTCTTAGTGGACCACTAGACAATAGAGTCCATTCACTAGTGGCCATGTAGACTTTTCAATGGTTGAGCCCATTCTCCGGTGGACAATATCCTACTGATGGACCAATAGACCATAAAGTCTATTCCCTAGTGGCTCAATGTACAATAGAACTCATTCCCTTGTGCCAGTGTATAGTAGAGCCCATTTCCTAGTGGTACAGTGGGCAGTAAAGAGTCCATTTTTTAGTGAGCGTACTGAGGTGAAGACAGCCCTCTGCCTGCTTGAGCAGTTCCACCAGGCCACTATAAGCCTGTTAGCAACTACATTTTTACTCCTCTTCTGAACTCTGGCAGCCATTCAGAGTCAGTGAAGAATAAGAAACACTGTCAGCCAATAATAGAACTGTGTTCAGTTCCCACTGCTGAGTTCAGTATAGGAGAGAGAATGGAGCAGATATTGCAGAGGCAATCAAGCTGAGCACTAAGGGGTATATTTACTAAACTGCAGGTTTGAATAAATGGAAATGTTGTCTATAGCAACCAATCAGATTCTAGCTGTTATTCTGTAGATTGTACTAAATTAATGATAGCAGAATCTGATTGGTTGTTATAGGCAACATCTCCACTTTTCAAACCCGCAGTTTAGTAAATATACCCCTATGTCTCTTTTGTGAAAAGTTGCCAGGTTGTCAAATAGAGGACCTGCTAAAAATCAATGTTATTTGTAAATATGCTCCTTGATTTATGAAGTGATTTTAAGGGGCAGACTCAATTAGCCGCGAGCTGCCAAAGGACATTGCCTCGATTTTAGTAAAAATCGTACGTGAGGTGTGTCCACGGACTGTTTCGGAGATACATTGTGTCACCTCGTGGCTAACTGAAACTACCCCTAAATGTCAAATTCACATTTTGGACCTCAGTTTAATAAGTATAGGAGTGGGAGTGTGCCGCAGCTTGGTAGGGTATTATGAGTGGCAAGCAACCTCTATTCTTAATACCCTATCGAGCTGCGAGCAGTTCCTGCAGCTAGCTAACCGCTTGCACCACCTAATTTCTGCTGCACAGCTTTAGCCCTGTTTTGACATGTGTTGCGTCTGCGCCTCACTGCGACTAGGATGTATTTACATGGTCACGCCTTCACAATTCCGTGTTCCTCCCATTCTCTCGTAGTTAGCCGCAGGCTGTCGCAAGTGTTAATTGCGTCCAAGATGCAGGCGGATTTGGTGCTTTCTGCACATGCGTGGTAGTGTCTTTTTGCGCCCGACTCTAAATGAGGTCCTTTAAGTTAAAGAGGTAAGCTTAATGTAGCTCACAAGCTGTTGTGGAACTACAAATCCAAGCCAAACTAGTGGTGTTGGGAATTGTAGTTCCACAACAGCTAGAGAGCTACAGGTTGCTGAAGCCTGTTATACAAGAAGACATCATAATTAAGGGTGAATTCTGGTCATTCATTATATCGTGAAGCATAGGAATGTGAGTTTCTATCATTGTAGCATTTCTACTAGACCAGATATTGAGAAAAGGGAATTAAACTCCATGAAGAAATCCTTTTCTCACCAGATTTAACAATTGAGCCGTATGAGGCAGCCTATGAATGATGGCTCTGCTCCCCGCCCCCTCCTCAGCCTGAGAGCATCTGAAAGGGTCTATGAGGAACATTGACTACAGGCACTGGGCTCTGAGTGAAACACTGCCTCTGTGAGCTCCAGGTCTGGAGACAACACCAGCGCAAAGAAGAAAAAAACAACTCGTCTCAGGAACAGCAGGGAGCATTCCACCAACAGAAAGGACCTGGCAGCATAGACTTTCTTCTTATTCACATTGCACTTACAACTTGTTCTGGTCAAGAGTTAATGAAAATTCAAGCAGGTCCAGTGGGATCCTTATGATCCAGACCTGTGACCACTCTTCAAAATCACTTAAGTGAGGTAAGAAAGTGTTTTCAAAGTGCAAACTGTAACTGTTTTCACACGCAGCCTGTTGGGGCACAGAACAGAGTCGCCAACAGTCTCATTATAGTTCATAGCATCTTTGTTATGTTGCAGGACAGACTCTCTTTATTTTATTTTTGTTATTTGCATTGCTCAGTAAAAAGTTTGTATAGAAGATAAAGTTCGAATTTATTAGAAGGTAATTTATTTGTAGCTTTTGTTTGTGTAGATTGTTGCTTGCATTGTTGTGTGTTTTCTGTAAATACTGTTGTAAATATATAGATGGGGCATTTGTTTTTCAGTAATTATTGCAAGTGTGCTGACATATCTTCTGCTAATGTAATGCATTGATTGCTGTTAAAGTGATAGATGAGCCTTTTCCTGCTATAATTCTTATTACAGATCTGTGCAGAGGTCAGCGCAGTTTAAATGAGGTTAGTTGTGCAGAATCTGACTATATGGGACTATGAGACAGAAGAGCTACTGGAAAATGTGTATTAACTGCAAAAAATTTTAACATTTTTGTATATGATTTTATTTGCAACATCAATAGAAATGTCAAGGGACAATTTTGTTGTATCTGATTAAATATTCAAAGAATACTAATGATTGCTAACACATTGCATTTGTGGAGTAAAGATTGCATTTGATAATGAAATATTTGCATGACTAGTGAATTCCGTGACACACACAAGAGTATAGTTTCTTATTTTTTTCCATAAATAAATGGTAAGCAATGTAAGGGCTATTTGTACCCTCTTTTCATTGACGTGTCCTGTTTTAATAAATAGCGTTTATAATGGATTTGAATTGTAGGCAGTTTTTAGGTTGCCAGATAACTGACTACTTAGCATTAACAAATACATATTTGTTTTCTTGAGGTACTAAGCAACTTACTTTTGAATCTGTACTATAGTTGTAAACAATGAGTGTGTTTCTGCAACTGCAGCACAGTTTAATTGTGCAGAATGCATACTGTATATTATAATGATTTCCATGTTTAAATATTGTGTTTCTAGCACCACTGATGTTGGCACAGTATATGTGAGATGTGGTAACTTGACTTTGTTTGTTTGTGTTTACACCTGCTGGTCGACAGCTGTAGAATTCGTCACTGAAACACAGTGCTCCAGCAGCAGCAGCCCACTGACTGTCCAGTATGCTGCAAAAACACTTCTTTTTTTTTGGCAAAAACAGAGGATGTCTTGAGCAAGACATGGAAAGTGAATTAAAGACACCCACGGTGTGGGTAGCAGGTGTAAAAGACATTAACCCTCCTTAAGCTCAGTAATTAGAGTAGTATTGGTGACTGTTAGGTACTACGAGTAAAAGTACAATATTTCAGAAATACAACAAAGTAAGTTTCGGTAATTTACAGAAGTGCAGATCTGCGGCGTGCAGCTTAAGCAGCATTTTGTGGTGTCATGTGCCCATTATTGCACAAATAGACACTTTTATACGCGGAAAACGTTTTTATATGGACAGTGACAAAATCCGAAGACGTGCTGTGGGCCTGTTCTTTGTTATGTACGGTGGCTAAGTGGTTAGCACTTCTGCCTCACAGCGCCGGGGTCTTGAGTTCAAATCCCGACTATGGGCCTGATTTATTAAGGATCTTAACTTAATAAACTTCTTATTTAAGTCTCCTGGACAAAACCATGTTACAATGCAAGGGGTGCAAATTAGTATTCTGTTTTGCACATAAGTTAAATACTGTCTGTTTTTTCATGTAGCACGCAAATATCAACTTTAAATTTCAGTATACAAATAAGATATCAAGTATTTGTGTGCTACATAAAATACTGAATTCTAATTTGCACCCCTTGCATTGTAACATGGTTTTTGTCCAGGAGACTTAAATAAGAAGTTTCTTAAGTTAAGATCCTTAATGAATCAGGCCCCATGACCTTATCTGTGTGGCGTTTGTATGTTCTCCCTGTGTTTGCATGGGTTTGCTCCGGTTTCCTCCCACACTCCACAATCGTACTGGTAGGTTAATTGGCTGCTATCAAAATTGACCCTAGTCTCTCTCTGTCTATGTGTGTGTGTGTATGTTAGGGAATTTAGACTGTAAGCTCCAATGGGGCAGGGACTGATGTGAATGAGCTCTCTGTACAGCGCTGTGGAATCAGTGGCGCTATATAAATGATGATGATGATTATGTTCATTTTTCTTTTACCTCTGAAATTTTGGGAAAAAATCTGTGGTGCTCTCCCTAACATGTGTCACTCAGTGGCATCCTCTATCAGAACAAAATTTTGCTTTCAGACCTCCATCACTCTAAAGCTGTCATGGAAATTATTAGCTGTCCTATATTTTTACTAGTACACAGTAATTACATGTCGTTGTGTGGACATAATGATTACAAATACTTGCCAACCTTAGCAAACTCCACTCTGGGAGGTCCCAGAGGACAGGTGAAGTGCAGTGCGGCAGTGCAGTGCCACAGATCGTTTTACTTTGATCCTGCTCCCACAGCACATTGCCGCAATCGCGTTGTGGGGCCAAAATGATGTGGAATTAAGACATTTACTAGAGATATAAAAAACCTAAAGAGAACCCTATAACTCTAAAGGGCAGATTCAATTCAGCACAAGGTGCGCTGAACATCGCCTCGATGCGCGTACTGTCGGCTATTGCGTAAGAAATCTCCAATCATTTTCCTGCACTACTCTATGGGACAAGAGGGAAAATGAGCAGAGATTTCTGTAAAACTCTGATGCAATGTGTTTCCATAGACTATCCCGGCGACACATCGCTTCACCTCGCATTGAATTGAATATGCCCCTAAGATTCAAATTCAGATTGCCTGTAATGGGGCTAGAGGAAACCAACCAAATTACAGCTCTCCAAAAAAAATTGTGATCCCACCTTTCCTAACAGCCTCCACCTTGCACAAACCTTTTTATATAAATATTGTTTATAGTATTAAAAGAAAAGCATGCAACCCAACTGATTTTAGTGCAGGTCTATAAGGTAGTGGCTAAAAGCCATCAGAGAAATCTTAAACAACATGCCAAATATTTTTAAAACTTTATTAGCAGACATTTTTTTAATGCTCTAAATGGCAGACTATTTCAGGCCACACCTCTTTAAGCCCCTATAAATGACATAAGAATAGTTTTACTGCTTTGAATGGTCCCAGCTCACTCTTAGACTAACCATTCTGTATCTAATATGATTTTCCCTCAGATTTCCAATTTCTGTACCACATCCCCAATTCAAGAATACCATAATGCTGACATATGCAATGCCTAGTTGGCATTGCTGCACAGAGCATGGTCACATTTTAACACCCAGTGAAATACTGCATACCTCCCACCTGTCCTGATTTCATGGTGGGAATGTTGGGGGAAGGGAGGTGTGTAATTGGCTTCAGCAGCCCTATGGGGGCGTGGCCATGCCCCAATCACGCCGTGGCCATGCCTCCTGTCCCGCTGCTGGGGCCAGACATGTTGGGATGTATGATACTGTACCCACATGGGCCCGTGGTGCAGTACAGTCATAATGCATTGTTCTGTAAATTCCATAGTGGTTTTAATGTCAATGTTGTCAAGATGTGAAATGATGTAACTGCTGCAAATCAGTATTACATTGATCTCATTTTCCATGGGGATCTATCTGTTTGATGCCTTCTGTTTTAACTACTGTAAGTAATTTGCCATTTTCAGGGAGGTGCCTTGTGGCTGAATTTGCTTTTGTTGATCTCTGGGAACTGACACAGATTTCTTTCTGCTTCACTCTGTGTTTATGTTTATTAATGTTTTGAAGTGAAATACATTCATTTGCTTTCAGCGTTGCTTAACAAACTGTTGGATTTTATGCAGTTTATTGTCCTAGTACAACAATAGTTGCAGCAGTTCCCCTTCAGCCTAGTGTACGAGGGCCTCATGCAGCGTTAGACGCATTTTATGTTAAAAAGGCGTCCAAAAAACAGCAATCAGTAGTTTAGATTAATCAATATACCCATAGCATAGTCAGCATTCTTTGTTGATTTTTATCTCATTTAGTTAAGTAACACCTTTAATTTATCCAATAGCAATCGACAACAGCAACAGAACTTGTGGAAAAAAATCTAAATCTAAATCTGCTGAATTCTAGAATGTAAATGTGCAGAATTCTAGAACAAACACAATTCTGATATATTCAAATTGTGTCACTACATCAACCAAGCTGATGCCCTCTGGACATGTCAGTCTACTGGGCTCTGCCTAAACATTAGAAGTTTTCTACTTTGGATGGTCTGCAGATGGCTTTCACAGCTTTCCTAACTAACGGATATAGCCAGAAATCCATGGCACAACTCTCTTAGACCCTAGGTCAATTCAGCACCAACTCTTTCTTTTGACACTAAAGATTGCTTTCATGAAATACATTCCCTCTCCAAAGAGAATGGAAAGTCCTGCTCTCATTGAGGCCTTAAAAACAAAATTGTGAGAGGTCATTGGAATATCTAAACCATCCTCATGCTCTGAATGCAGTTAGAGCTCCGGAGCAGACTCACATGCAGGGATAAAACAAAACAATCACACTCCTCCCTTTCCAAAATAAATGCACATTGAATGCCAATAAAGAGAAGCACCCATTCTTATCTGTAGAACTGATCCAAAAGTAAAGCAATATAGATTGAAACAATGACAAGGACATTTGGGCAAATAAAAAGAGCTATAATGACCGGTTGGTGCATAACGTTTAATACTTTTCATGTAAGAGCTTCCATATTGATAAACGGTTACTTCACATGGAATCTAGGGGGTATATTTACTAAACATTACTAAATCAGAGTCTAGCTGTCATTTTGTAGAATGCACTAAATAAATGACAGATAGAATCTGATTGGTTGCTATAGGCAACATCTCCACTCTTTCAAACCCGCAGTTTAGTAAATATACCCCTAAGAATTTATTACTTTATTTATTACTGAAACGTGCATCCATGTGAGCTAAGACAGCTGCTCTCCTGTTTGGGAGCCACTTGTAGTGACTGAGAAATTTTGAAGTCAGCATTTTTTTAAAGAAGTATTTTACCCTTCATTTAAAAGAAAATAGGCAAATTTAGCTGGGAGATATAGTTAGGACCCTTGTCTGCTGGAGCATGCATATGCTGTGGTACCACCCCTTTTTCTGTACTAAAACCAAAAGGCGAATCTGGAGGAGGTGTGAGTGGAGGGCAATTCTAAATGGCGGGTCTCCAGACGAATGGCTATTATAGCCAGTCTCCAAAGACCATAGGGTAATATGTGCATCAATCACTCCAAAATACTGGAGGGACTGCTTTTGTGTGACTCTGGTGTCCTGGTACACATGCTACACATGTGTAGTGCCTGGTACACATGCTCCACCTGCTCTTCCCACTCCATGCATGAAAAGGTACAGAGAGTTCTTCCTGTGCACTGATCACATAAAAACATGAAACATGCTTTAATGAAAATAATGATTTTATGTCACAACAAAACAGCAAACAAAGAAGATTTCACAAACTAAACCATTGTCATCAAATATAATAGAATAAAGCAGTGAATATAACCACAGACAAGTGATTATTTCTCTATCATATAATGTAGAGATAATAAGGAATAAGGAATTATTATTTTCCTATATATAAGATGCTGACATATTAAGCAGCACTTTAACACAAGCCAATGACATACAGTGGCAGGAAACAGAAGGTTAAGAGGGCTCTGCTCAAATTAACATACAATCTAGGAGTTGTGGGGAACACTTGAGACATTGGTGTTGGAATAGCAATTGTAGCTGCTGATGTACAAATTAGCAGCATTAACAGCCATCAATAATAAAGTAACCATTGGTGCCTGGCATTTCTGTGCCGCTACCAGTGGTGTGGTACAATTGAAATGAGGAAAGACAGTGCGAGATGGAGATGGAGACATGAAACATTAACTAGTCAGCCAGCTTCACCATTTGTAGTAACTGAACCTCATTCCACTTCAGGCTCTATAGACTGCTGTTGCATTTGTGCTGCACAGGCGCAGTGGTAATCCGCCAGCTGTGTGTAGCCCAGTGTTTAGCATCATGCTCGCTGTTGGAAACAGAGCCAGATCATGTGATCGGTAGATCTTATAAACAGCCCTGTCCTGGGTGTGATGACACTGCCCTGCACTAATTTCCCACTGCCTTCACAGTTTTATAACTGTTTTATATTTGTGAATAGAAGATTATGTGGAAAGTATGGCATAAACCTGATCTAAAGGACAGTCATCCACATGCCAAGGAGTAGTTTAAAGTCACATGTATAATCATGCTAAGACAAGAGACATTTGCTTTAATTTTCTAAATTATTGGGTTGCTGTTGGATCCTGCATTTGCAGTTTTGCATTTGTTAACTGCCTTGTTCATATCTGAAATTATAAAACAACAAAGTCGTTATTTATATTTTCATTGGATTTACTTTGCTCTAAGGGTAAGCAACATATTGCTGATCATAGCAATTTTCATCAAAGAAGGCCAACACTGATCAACAGAACTGAATGGCCAATCCAGCCCAGTTCAGAAACAAGCCGCTGGTGTAGCTAGAACCAGAAACAAGCTCCACCTTCTTGTTCTCACCACTTGCTGATTGTATTCAGCTCTCGATTGATCAGTTAAATGGCTTGTTCAATTTAAGAAAACCCTCCTTTAGGCCTGAAATGCAGAACTCAAAGGGTCTCCTGAGTGGCGCGAATTCTACATCCATCCAAAGAACTGCACCACTCAAGTTTCTTTTCCTGTCCTATAGTTTTAAATGTTCTGTCCGATCTAATCTTTTTTCCACTAAACCCTGGACCTTTCTTAGACTTTGAGAAGATGAAACACAGCTCCTGGAACCATTTCAGTGTGTTTGTTATACAGTTTCTCCTTTATGAGGGGAAATTACAGAACCCAAAGACCTTTTTATAACATAACAACAGAACATGGTAATAGTGATGTACAGCATCGTGCAGTTATTGCTGTAAGTTTAAATATATTTTTTTTACATACCGATAAACCTATATTAGCCAACTCTTGTATTGCCTGCATGAGAAGGTTAGATTTAGATTTAAATGAGTGGTCCTCAGTCTTGATTTCACACAGTTGGGGAATACATGGAAATGGCAGTAGCGAAATCACTTGATTTACTAGCATGTAATTGTAAAGGAATGTCATTTTTCACTTTTGAAAATAAATGGAGTTTCATAATTGCAAAGTCTATCATGCTTCCTCCATCCAGATCATTTTACAAGTAAATTAGTCATGATTTCTAAGGACATTTTGTACTCAGTGCATGACATGTAATAGCAGCATGCATGGATGCCTGTTGTACGTGAGCTTAAAGCTGCTTTGTCAGAGGTCACTTTGAAAAAGATACCTGTTAAATCAGCTTTTCTATCAAACGTGAGTACTGATATATAGTAAAATGTCTCATTGTTGCGGATGAGAAAAGTGTGAAAATAAATTATGCACAGTGCTTCTCATTTTGTGAGATGAAGGGATGCAGCTATGTACAAGTGATTGAGCACCTTTTGGGATTATTGTCTTGAAAATCATATACTGTACAGGTGGTCTTTACAGACATTGTTAGATATGATATAAACTGTTTTACTAAAACATAGTCTACAAATCAGACAGTTGATTTCATTGTCTAATTCACACTTGGCATCTTTGGCAGCAAGGTCTCTGGGAGGGGAGGTCTCACTGCTGCATCCTGAGGGTGTGGCCACGCGAATCGCGTACTTAGGCCCCACCTCTCTACTAAACAAATTGCCAATTTCGGCCTATTACAGCAGGGGGCGGGGCCAGGATGCTGCAATTGGTCCTGCCCCAACCCACTTTACTAACAAAGTGGGCAGAATGCGGGAGGTTGTCCCGCGCTCCTGGGAGTCCAGGAGAATTCCCAAAAATTCAGGAGTATCCCAGACATTTCGGGACAGTAGGGAACTATGGTCTATCTTACACTATACATATGACGTCTAGTTACGGATTGGTTGCTCTGTATCAGTGCACATTTGACACCTAAATTCAATGTTAGTAAATCAGAACTGTATAGCAGAATGGAGGCATGAACGAGAGCTACTGAGGGTGATGATGTGAAGGTGGAGGGACTTTCACGCATGCGCCTGTTGCCATCCTTGTCTCTCCTACTCACTTAGCCTCAAAGGTCAGGATGTTGTTTTCAGCCTTTACTATGGGGATACAAGATTAAAACCTTACTACATTTTTCTTTCATGTTTTTTTTTTAATTTAGACTATTCTCCTATATTTTAAAATGAGTATCAGTTTATACCTCTCCCTGTCTTGCACCCCCAAAAGTACTGCCCTCCCTCCCCAAAAGCCTCACACCCTAGGCTGCAGCCTAATCAGCCTACTGGACAAATAGGCCGCGCATATGGATAAGACGATCCCTCAAGAGGCTCATTTGTAGTTCTCTTCACTTGGAATAATTTCCCTTTTACCCTTGTGAAGGAACATTGTACAATTATAGTTTTAGTATAGTATTTTCTAGAGATGAGCGGGCTCGGATTGTGCTAATCCGAGCCCACCCGAACAGTGCGGATCCGAAAACGAGGCTATGACGTCCAAGTCTCACGTCGGATCTCGCGAGACTCGGATTGCATAAATTCCCCGCTTGTGGCCGCCATCTTCAGTCGGGCTCAGATCATTGAAGAGGTAGGTTGTAGTTTGGTGCTTCTGTGTCCTGTGTCCTGTCACTCTGTCCTGCTTAATCCAGTGGTTACTTAGTCCTGTGCTCTGTCCTGCTGATCAGTCCAGTGGTGCTTTGCCCAGTGCTCTGTCCTGCTGAGTCCAGTGGTGCTTTGTCCAGTGCTCTGTCCTGCTGAGTCCAGTAGTGCTGTGTCCTGTGCTGTGTCCTGCTGAGTCCAGTGGTGCTGTGTGTGTCCTGTCTCTGTTCTGCTAAGGCCATTGTTATTTAAAAATTATTAAAAAGTTATAAAAAAATTTAAAAAAATTATAAAAAAATTATAGTAAAATATTTGAAAAAAATTATAAAAAAAAGTTTACTGAAATAATTAAAAAAATATATAAAATAATTATAAAAAAAGTATATAAAAATTTCTACTGCAATATATAAATACGTTCACTGTTCCTGCAGTCAAGAAATATTAGTACTGCAATATATAAATACGTTCACTGTTCCTGCAGTCAAGAAATATTAGTACTGCAATATATAAATACGTTCACTGTTCCTGCAGTCAAGAAATATTAGTACTGCAATATATAAATACGTTCACTGTTCCTGCAGTCCAGAAATATTAGTACCAGAGATTAAACTATAATGGAGTACAAAAATTTGGAGGATAAAGTAGGGAAAGATCAAGAACCACTTCCTCCTAATGCTGAAGCTGCTGCCACTAGTCATGACATAGACGATGAAATGCCATCAACGTCGTCTGCCAAGGCCGATACCCAATCTCCTAGTAGAGGGCATGTAAAATCCATAAAAACCCAAAGTTCACTAAAATTAGCAAAAAAAGGAAATTAAAATCATCTGAGGAGAAACGTAAACTTGCCAATATGCCATTTGCGACACGGAGTGGCAAGGAAGGGCTTAGGCCCTGGCCCGTGTTCAGGTCTAGTGGTTTGTGCCGCCCACTTGTGTCGCTTAGCTTAGACATCCAGCTTCCTCGGTGCAACCTTTTGGCCTAAAAACAATATTGTGAGGTGTTCAGAATAGACTGGAAATGAGTAGAAATGAATGTTATTGAGGTTAATAATAGCGTAGGAGTGAAAAAAAAACAAAAAAAATGGATTTTAGCACTTTTTATGCTTTTTTAAAAAAAAATCAGAACCCAAAACCCTAAATCAGAACCAATACCTTGAGTTGGGTGTTTTGGCAAAACAAATCAGAACCCAAAACCTCAAGCTAATCCATACATGCCAACTCTCCCGGAAAGCCCGGGAGACTCCCGAAATTCGGGTCAGTCTCCCGGGCTCCCGGGCAAGCTGACATTTCTCCCGCACCCCAATCTCACACCGAAAATCGCGTCATTTGACGCGATTCTCGGTGAATCACGCCATTTTGGAGGGCGGGACGAGGCCAACGCGTCATTTTGGCCCCGCCCCCGCGACGCAAATTACGGTTTCGCGGGGTGGGGGGCAAAATGACGTGATTGGCCTCGTCCCGCCCCCTCCTGCCCTCCAGTCACGCCCCCTCATACCCCCTCTTGGTAAGTATGAGCTAATCAGGACCCAAAGCCCGAAAAGTGGCCGGTGCACACCCCTAGTTACAGCATACAAAGGTTGTGACAAAACATTCAGGGATGTAGGGAAAATAAAGCAGAACTTTGCTGAGCTGTAATCTGTGTGTAGCTGAGGTGATAAAGACAAGTCTGATCACACTATATACAGCCATAAAATAACAAAAAAGCTTATATAACATAAACATAAACAAACAGCTGGAGAGTCCTGCAGTCACGTTCCTTCTTTTTGCTTCAAGGAGAACACAGTTCTTGATGAAATATATGGTCCTTTTAAGACTACAGCAGCTAACAATACTAACCATGCTTAAGAAAATTGTGAACACTCAATGATTCCTAAATGCATTTCCAGCAATCTCATCATTGGGCAACAATTCATGTGACAGATGTACAAAAGAAATATCATTAATGACTGACTGACCATTATGCCTTTTTAGGCCTATAGTTTACACAAACTTGATATCACCAAACATGTTACTGTGTTAGATGGTTTTATAGGTCAAAGCAGAATGCCTGTCTGACGTAGCTTTTGTTGCTTTTTTCCCCTTTGTGGTGAGCTGCACTTAATTATCCAATAGTAGACTGCAGCCTACGGCACAGGGCTTTTTGGTGGTGGTGAAAAATTGTGACAGGGAGTATAAAGTATAAACTGAGATTCATTTTAAAATCTAAGAGAATAGCTGTTCTCCAAAGTAAAAAGAAAACATGAAAGAAAAATGTAGTAACGTTTTAATCTTGGCGTATTCCTGAAGACAAAGACTCATCCTTGGGTGGGTGGATAAGAGAGCAGGACATACAAGGATGGCGACAGGCACAAGAGAGGACAGCACCACTTCCCTCTGCATCTTCATGTTCAGTAGCGTTCTTCAATACCTCCGTTCTGTTATGCAGTTCTTAATTTAAAGAAAACAAATAAGTGACAAAGTTTCATGACTGAGAATAGCGTACCTGCTATCATTGGCACAACTCGAAGGAAGATGCAGAATCTAATGTGCCCCTGGTATTCACCAGGGACCCCCGCAAGGAGGTTTGGACTCAGCTGCAGGAAACACGCAGGTCACGGTCCTTCCACGAGTCAGATAGCGAAGCACAAGAAGAATTGTCAGACAGGCCGGTTCGGTAATGGTGCAGGCAAGGTAGGTGCACAAGGAGAATCCGAAGGGATGGTGAGTCAAGCCGGGTCGGTAGCATTCTGGCAGCGCGGTACAAAGGGAGATCCACAGGGGTAGTCAAAGGCAATCCGGGTCACAAGGGTCACAGGCAGACAGGCAAAGATCAGGAGGCAGGCAATCCGGGTCACAGGCAGACAGGCAAAGATCAGGAGGCAGGCAATAATTCAGGAGACAGGCAGCAACAGGGACACTGAGGGAAAACGCTGGAGACAGGAAATAGACCTGCAACTCTGGCGCTGGTGATGGGGCCAGGAGGGGTTAAAATACTACTGGTGGCCAATGAGATTCCAGCGCCGCCGCGCTGTCATATATTAGCGCCGTAGCGCTTATTAGGAATAGCGTCCCGTTGCCTAGCAACGGGACCGCCTAGACACAGTAGCTATCGGCCGAGCGGGGGTGGAAGTGACGCTTCTGATTGCTAGGCAACCAGACGCGCTATCCATGGAAGGACAGGCGACCGCCGAGCGTCGCCTGACACAAAGATTACTGTGACCCGGTTAAAAAAATAAATATTGGTGTGTTTGTGTTTGTGAAATAATTAAAAAAATAAGAAACCAAAGGAAAAGTTAGCTATTTATTTAACTTATTCCTGAAAATATAATTCAGGGAGCAAAATTGCTCCCTTGCATATTTTTGCTCTTGGTTGAAGTCTTTTCTATGTACATTCGTTTTGACCCAGTTGGGCTACACATATATCAACATGCAGGAATATTTGATTTATCATATACAATAAATATTGTATTATTCTCTTGTTGATAATAATAAGAAAACCCTTCTTTAACAGCAAAAATATCCACATTTTCACTTTAATATACTATACCGTATTTCCCCATGTATAAGACGCACCTTTTTCCCAAAAATGTTGGGTCTAAAACCTGGGTGCATCTTATACAGGGGCAGCGAGGGGGAGCGGGGCATCGTTACAGTGGCAGCAGGGGGGGATCCAGCAGGTGGGGGACAGGCAGAGAGTGGCAGTGGGGATCCAGCAGGCGGGGGACAGGCAGAGTGGCAGCGGGGATCCAGCAGGTGGGGGACAGGCAGAGAGTGGCAGCGGGGATCCAGCAGGTGGGGGACAGGCAGAGAGTGGCAGTGGGGATCCAGCAGGCGGGGGACAGGCAGAGTGGCAGCGGGGGATCTAGGAGGAGGGGGACAGGCAGAGAGTGGCAGCGGGGATCCAGCAGGCGGGGGACAGGCAGAGTGGCAGCAGGGGGGGATCCAGCAGGTGGGGGACAGGCAGAGAGTGGCAGCGGGGATCCAGCAGGCGGGGGACAGGCAGAGAGTGGCAACGGGGATCCAGCAGGCGGGGGACAGGCAGAGAGAGGCAGCGGGGATCCAGCAGGTGGGGGACAGGCAGAGAGTGGCAGTGGGGATCCAGCAGGCGGGGGACAGGCAGAGTGGCAGTGGGGATCCAGCAGGCGGGGGACAGGCAGAGAGTGGCAGCGGGGATCCAGCAGGCGGGGGACAGGCAGAGTGGCAGTGGGGATCCAGCAGGCGGGGGACAGGCAGAGTGGCAGCGGGGGATCTAGGAGGAGGGGGACAGGCAGAGAGTGGCAGCGGGGATCCAGCAGGCGGGGGACAGGCAGAGAGAGGCAGCGGGGATCCAGCAGGTGGGGGACAGGCAGAGAGTGGCAGTGGGGATCCAGCAGGCGGGGGACAGGCAGAGTGGCAGTGGGGATCCAGCAGGCGGGGGACAGGCAGAGTGGCAGCAGGGGATCTAGGAGGAGGGGGACAGAGGCACAATGGCAGCAAGGGGGGGGGGAGTAACTGCAGGGAGAGTGTGCTGCATGGTTGCTCTGATTACAATCAGAGTAGCCGGCCATTACACTCTCCCTGCCTTTTTTGACAGCTACCGTAATATATTTTTTTTCAAATTTCGGGGTCAAAATTAAGGTGCGTCTTATACATGGGAGCGCCTTATACATTGGGAAATACAGTATATAAATTATCTGTAATATAGTCAGAGCTGCTGAGAGGGAGAGTAGGCAAGTAAGGTCTAGCTCTGCCAGCAGTCTCTCACTAGTAACACCTGCGAGTTGCTGGCGCACTACAAGTAGCAGCAAGCCCAGCTGGTATATGTTCTTCTTAGCTGTTCTCCAAAGGCTGGGAAGTAGGAGTGCACATTGAAGTGTGCTGGGAAAGCCATCTAGGAACACTAGGCAGTTTGTGGTGAACAACAACCTATCAATACATGCTGTTTACTAAATCTTATTTTGGCTGTTGGCCTAAGAGAAGCGTCAGGTGTAGACTGGTAGGTGTGAGTGAGTATCTCCTGGACACCGAACAAGGGGAGTGCCAGGTATATGATTCTCCAGGATTTACTATTTGAGAAGAAGGGGGTTATTGAACATATGCTTATCATTGCTTTTGTTATTATTCTACTGCACAGCAGTGACATAAAAACAGAAACAAATATGAAAACAACATTTTTTGGACACACAAAGCACTGTTTGGGAAGGCATGTAAAGCTATATAACTGGTGTTAGTTGTTTGGTATATCTGGGTTTTCAGTTCACACCTTGCTATTATGACATCTTTCAACACTTTTTTAAATAATTAAAGATACTTTTTTTGTCATCTGCATCCTTGCGTTATTTTCCCACCATTCACCATGCTTATTATTTCCACGCATTCCACCAGGTCCTGGTATTTGCTGACGTGTGAGACATAAAGTACTAGGCTTAATTGCTGATGCATCACAGATGGAGCTCAGGCCTTTGTATATGGCTAAAGTGTTCTGTAATACACAGCTGATTATGTCAGAAGAATAACAATTTTAGCTTCATTCGAGTAAAATGAGACGCTTCTGCTTTCTGCATGCAAAGGTCTCCGTTTCTTAAAAGCAGCTTGTCATTGAGTATTGCCGAACCGTGGAAGTAGACAGTTCTCCTTTACTCATGTCATGATGCAAATGATTCTTGGGGCATCTCCACAGGAGAGGAATTTCAGGCCATTGACAGCAAATATTGTTGGAGTGGATTTTGATTATCCATATAATTATATTATAATTATATTATATAATTATATTATATATATTATATAATTATATTCTAGTGCCTGCTCCAACTCTTTTGTGTAAAACTATTTGCAATGATTTTTTTCATATCTAGAAAACCATCTAGATGTTTTCCATTATAATATGACATTTTATGGATATTTATTGTTTCTGAATACAATAAGGCTTATTTTCGAAAGAGAAAATATGCATTTCTGCAGTTCAAATGTTCTTTTGTGATGCTATGGCCTGCTCTTGTGCAAATGCGCCAGTTTACTGCAAAGTGCGTGAATTTGCGGGACACAGTGGCAATGTCTCTGAGATGGGAGGAGTTTCACAGATTAGGTGAATAATAGGTGCTCCAAAATGACCCCTTCTACAAAATCCTCTGCTTCCAAACTTCAACCTTCATTTGTTATTTGCTAGAGTTGTATAATATCTCAAATCCAGTAACTTACAGGATCCCTAACAGCATGAATTTACTGAGGGGAGATCATGTCAGACAAATCTTATTGACTTTTTTGACTGGGTAACTAAAGTAATAAATCAAAGTGGGACCATAGACGTAGCTTATCTAGACTTTAGTAAGGCTTTTGACACTGTCCCACATAGCAGACTATTAAATAAACTCGAAAGCTTGGGATTGGAATCTAAGATGCTTGAATGGATAAGATCTTGGTTTCAGGATAGAAAACAGAGAGTTATAGTAAATAAAGAGCATAGAGGTTACCAGTGGAGTACCCCAAGGATCTGTACTTGGACCACTGCTTTTTAATATCCTAATTGGTGACATTGCAAATGGTATTGAGGGGAAAGTATGCCCTTCTGCAGATGACACAAAGATATGCAACAGGGTACACACACCAGGAGTGGTAAAACAAATGATTGATGATCTAGGTAAACTGAAGGAATGGTCAAGAGAGTGGCAACTACAGTTTAATGCAAAAAATGCAAGATCATGCACTCGGGTCTCAAAAAACCAAAGGCTAAATATAGTATTAATGACACTTTACTTGAGACTACTGAGGACGGAGTAAAGGGATCTAGGAGTCACTAATTCAGGTGACTTAAAGACAAGTAAGCAATGTAACAAAGTAATGAGGAAGGCAAGTCAGATACTTGGTTACATAGGGAGAGGAATCAGTAGCAAAAAGAAAGAAGTAATAATGCCACTGTATAGGTCATTGGTACGGCCTCATCTAGAATACTGTGTTCAGTTCTGGAGGCCATATCTCCAGAAAGATATAAATACATTAGTGACTGTATTAGTGACTGTACAAAGAAGGACAACTAAAATGGTGCAGGGCCTAGAGCACAAAACTTACCCAGAAAGACTAAAATATCTTAATATGTATAGTTTGGAGCAGAGAAGGGAAAGGGGGGACATGATAGAAACTTTCAGATATATCAAGGGTTTTAACAAGGTACAGGAGGGAAACATTCTTCAAAGGAAGAGAAATATTAGAACACAGGGACATGCACTGAAACTGGAGGGAAGTAGGTATAGAGGAAATTTGTGCATAAGCTGTATAGCCTCCCAGATGGTTAAGGTTAATATAGGAGAACAATTTAAACATCCTTGGCATATACATAATGATATCCTTACAAAGAATAAATGATCAAATAGAGTTTGAGGTTACCATAGGTTAAGAAATGGGCAGACTAGATGGGCCAAGTGGTTCTTATCTGCTGTCAAATTCTGAATATTCTGCTCAAAAATGTTCAAACTTATAGTGATCGGAATATTTAATAGTCTCAGGAAACACAGAAAAAGGTGAGGATAATATTTATATAGGAAAATACAATGTCTGTCTTTAGAAGGTTTTCCTTGTAAATGTTATATTCCATTTACTGTGGTTATAAAAAATATTCACCCCCTTTTTTGCGTCTTGACAATAAAATGGATTTATTCACAAATTCTGATTACTTCAAGACCTTTGTAATTTCATATAAAAAAAGCCTAAAACTTTTTCTTTATTATAAATAAAATATAGACAATAATTGATTACTTAAGTACATAACATAAGCAGTCATCCCTTTTGCTAAAAATACCCCTAAATAAACCAGGAGGCCTTTGGCAACTCTGATAGGGTTATAGTCTTCTATGATAGAGAAATTATCCATGGGACAACAATAGTCTTTATGGTAGAATGGAAAGAAGACAGCCAATGATGAAGAAAATTCATGTGAAATTATACTTAGAGTTGTCCAGAAAGTATGTGGGAGATCCTTCTACCAAGGGGAGAAAGACTATATAGTCTTTTGGGACAAATATTTTTGGCCTCATTACAAGGCCCAACACTGCACATCATTCCAGAACAATCATGAAACATGGTGGCGGGAGCATGATAGTATAGGAATTCTTCAAGTGGGATGACTACTTATATCATGCATTTTCGTCTTTTATATTGCCTCTTATTTATTGGTAATTAATTAAGAAAAACTTTAGAGCTGTTGTTTTTTTTTATTTGATACTATACAGTATTTTGTATTTTACCAGAATAATCTATTTTCATTTCACGATGTTTGTTTTATTTACACCCTTGGTTATGAGCTAGTTCACAAGAGCACAAAACCACAAGAATTCAAGCATAGACTCAACTGTATGAATACTAATAAAACATCAATATATTTTTTATGATTTTCACAGTATAATTAGCAATATTTTGTGGTTAATTAATATTTTCAAGCCCTAGTCACTAGTACAGTGTACTTTGTTTTTATGGTCAATCTCAAACAGTATCATATTTTGTATAGTTGCAGAAATAATGACACATTAGTGGCAGCATGGTGGCTCAGTGGTTAGTATTCCTGCCTGGCATCATAGGTTCTTTGCCGACTATGGCCCTGTCTGTGTGTATGTTCTACCCTTGTTCGCGTGGGTTTCCTCCAGATACTCCGGTATCCTTCTATACAGTCCCAAAAATATACTGGTAAGTTAATTGGCTTTTGACAAAGAGGACTCTATGGTGTGTGGTAGGGAATTAACACTTTAAGCTCCAATGGGGCAGGGACTAGTGTGAATGATTGTGCAGGAGAGCAGCTGATCACGCCCAAAATGGCTGCCTTACCCTCTGCAACAATGTAAGGTGCTCAGTCCTATTGGGAGAAAGCACTATATAATTGTTATTTTTTAATCTTTTTGTTTATACTTTGTTGACACGTTAAGCAGCACTGTACAATGAGGGAAGCATGACACAAATTACATACAATAACATGAACAGAAAGTAAATATGGCCCTTATAATCTGAGAGGTGTGGTAAACACATGACAGAGAAGGTAGTGGGATAAAAACTGGTGGGGAAAGTTCGGGTGGCTATTGTTAGCAGTCACTGACAAATGGCACATCTGAAGCTACAGGTGGTACAGCTCAGCTGAAACGAGGAAAGACAGCAGAGGCATGAAACATGACCCAGTCACTGCCTCTAGCGATCTCACTTGTCCCCCACTATCCATCACAAGCATCCTTCCCCTGCTGGTTTTGGGGAGGCTTTTGACTTGAGGTTGCAGATGCACTTTAGTGGTTATCTGTCAATTTGTAGTATCTGTGCACAGCCTGGTGTTTTACTTTAGTGTCATGCTCGCTGCTGGAAATGGAGCAAGGACAGTTGTCCCTCATGTTCAGTGGCAGCTGCTGCCATCAAGGAGGCCACGGAGATCACCAAAGGAGGCATAGAGATGGCAGCAGCAATGACAGTAAAACTCACTGGGTCCAGGAGCTGAACTGAGTTGGACTCCAATAGATCCTTCAAAAAGCCTTGTCCTTGGCGTGATGACACTCCTTGGCATGTCTCCAATCATTTCCTGCTACATTTTAGATGTTTTATATTTGTGGGAAGATGGTTATGTGGGAGGTAGGGCACAACATTGATCTGTAGTGCAGCCATCTCCAACTGCTCCCCTATTATTTAGTCCATATTTGATTATGGGTCTTCAACATAAGCCCTATCATACAGATAAGTACTAGGCATGATTGAACAATATGACATTGTTCACGTGATCAAACCACACAGGACAAATACAGTACAAATTGAAGGATTGGGTGTAAATCTTAAATAGCTTTATAACTTTTTCAAATTTAGCATAAAACACTGTTTAATGGAACGCTTAAGAATATTTATAGCTTTTCCCTTGATCAGAAATATATACAGATTGCTGATTTTCCTAGACACACCCGCTGGCTGTTCAGGCACATAATAAACATGCAATGCGTCATTTGACAGTTTCATGGAGTAATCATCATTCTCCCACCACTATGGAGCACAACTGAGTCTGGCACACACATCGAGTGGAGCATATTACAAACATGCCGAGAGACTCCTTAACATCTTTCCACAAAGTTTGGGTTCCCTGAGCCTCTTTCCATAATTAACTTTTGCTTAATTTGCAACCTAGCCTTTTGTTTACTATTACCCATGCTCTAGTCCATAAAACCCACCAGCTAAACCCCCTCTTTCGTACTTTCACCCGCGTGAAAATATTTCCCACTCCCACCTCACCTTACTCCCTTCCCTCACATTTTTCTCTATAATGAAAAATCAGCATAGTTCGTTCACACCTTAGTTTGCAGTCTCTGGTTTCCGCTTTAATTATCGAAGTTTGATTGTGTCATCGTTTTCTCTTTATTAAGTTATTTTTCTTGTAAGGGCACTATTTATATTACTTTATTATATTGTTATGTCTTAACTGCTATTAATAAACAATAAAAAATATGAGTATTTATCGATTCCTAGAGATATAAAAATGTTTGTACATGTGATTGTAAAATCACGACAGAGGGTAATTCAAATAGCAAGTGTCGTTTAAAATACTCTATGCAAAATATCTAATGAGCACTGGTGTACAATAGGCCTTTGCTACTGGTTTAATCCACACCACATGCAGATGACCTACGGAAACCCTTTCGGAAAACAGAAAGTTTGTTGTGCACATAAAGAACAGTTGCTAGAACCCAGCAGGGGCAGCTGTTGTACGGCTTGTTAGGAAATAAAGAGAAATCTGATCATTTAATCTTTTCTGTTTTCTCAGACATAGATGGCAAATGGCAACTGTTTTAGTCTGCTGTGATATACATATTTAAGTAGATTTTCCAACATTTAAGTAAACATTTCAGAGTGTAGTTAATATGACCCTTCTATTGACAGAGAACAAATGTAACATAGTCAAATATGGACAGGGCAGTTTGCTTTATATGTGGTCTTCCACATAAATTAAATGGTCTACTATACAAACATTATGCTAGCAGTAGCTTGTATTACTATCAATCAAGAATGTAGAACAGAAATTGGTAATAGACAGTCCTAGGTCCACATACGGCCCTCTGAGCCGTCGCCTGCGGCCCACAGCTCCTTCCTGCTATATTGCTTGTTTGTTTTAGCTTGTAATACTTGTTTAAAATGCCAGCTGATTAATTATTTTATATAGGTATACCTTTATATATTTTAGAGCACCTATCACTGATGCAGAATGCAGCAACTTTGACAAAACCACTATTCAGGAGTAAAGGCAACAGTTAAAGGCCATGGCTTTAATGTTATGAATCATCCTTCTTAAAGTCGTTGTCCACCACATGATCCTTACTGTTACCGGATTGTAGCTGTGCACTGCAAGCCACTGGTATTAAATAGAGTTACCAGTGTTGGCTGGGAAAACTTTGTGGTAAATTCAATCTTCAGCAATCATGTATATAGTAGATGAGGATTCTGATTGGTCTGGAGCTGAATTCAATCCAAGTAAGAGCTGCATTTAATACAAACCATTCTCCCTGGCTTCTTGAATAGATTAGTTGAAGGTCAGTTGGTTCCGCTAGCACTAACACTCTGTTCTCTCTTCTGGCTGTTATTGAATTCTGGTTCGGATGAATAGCATACATTTGCTTCTCTGATGCTGCGGTTTGACAGAGGCATAGTTAGTACGATCCACAGATTGGCCCACTAAATGCAGCAAGAACTGCACGGCAGTGTTCTAAGTTGTTCATACATACAATAAATTGCAGATCCCTGATCTCTGGTAGATATACAATGCAGAGCCCATTGTTTGGTTGCTTTACAGAGAACCAGTGGCTGCAGTTTGACGTTGTTGCATGGCCAAAGAGAGTCATACTTCGGAATAGAGGAAGCCGTCTAGTGGGTATTCCGCGCTCTGATTGCTGGATGGCTGGCACTATCCTCCAGATAATTTTTGGAACTGGATCTCTGAACAGGTGGAACCCTGCTGGGAAACAGCCCTAGGTGTCTTTAAATAGCAGAAGTTGTTCTGTGTAATGTATTGGAGACAAGTATCTGCAAACAATTGCAAATAAGAATTGGTTAACACAGTGATTTTTGTAACAACTACAGACTGCAAAGGATTTCTGCTTCTGATTACATACTGATTACAGGTCACTGCAATATTTATTTTTTTCATAAGTAAATTCCAACTCTGTATTTCTACCTGTTAGTCTGAAAGTTACTTAACGAGCAGGCTGATAGCGGTCATCTTCCGGCCACATTGTCCCTGGTAATGAACCAAATCTAATCTGATTGGATTCTAATTAGGTATTGAGCTTGTTTTGGGGCAAGACACATTCTAATATTATGACAATTGCTCAATGGCAATATTGTATTGTGTGGCCACCTTAACACATGGAACAGACATATGTAGATCATTGTATCTCTCAGCATATCTTCAGCACTCATTCTTATCAAAATTCTATTGTATCAATAAGTAAGGAGAAACCTTGTTTTTAAGCAGGTTTTATATTCACCTTATTATTCACAAGCTATTCAGTATATTAACATTAATATGTCTGCTACCTGCCATATAATTTATTCAGCTAAAGTGTCATATGGATTTTTATTGCTATCAATATAACTTTAAAACCTGTATGTTTGTGATGAGGAGCATAGACACATTGGGATAGCATTTTTTTTCCCTTTGCTTCAAAGTTTCTTAGAAAACTTCCATTGTTTTTGTTTGTTATTTTATATTAAGTGCATCCTTGTTGACACACAATGGTGGCAGACATTTTCTGAATATGAATTATTTCTTTATTAGGAATAACTAACATCACTAAGGCATCCCTCCTAACATATCAGTAGAGGACAGGGGGTGTGGCCATGTCACGATGGTGGGTTAGTCACGCCCCCAGAGCACTGCCTAGTAATGTAAAGCACTAGGCTGCCTATTCGAAATCTCACTTTTCCTCCAGCGTCACATCCCGTGGGACAAACATGTCCTGGCTAGGACAGGGGGACAGAACCTTAAAATTGAGAATGTCCTCCTGAAATCAGGACAGTTGGGAGGTACGCTGGGGCACAGCGTCATTGGTTTCAAATAAATGGAGAGATTGCATTCTCGTTCAAAATGGCTGCCTCCTGTGTGTGTTGGTGGTGGGTGCACGTTAACCACTAAGTGAATAGCAATAGCTGTAGTAACTCTTGTAAAATCAAAGCACCTTTCACATCAATTTTGTGGCCAGACTCAGTATTCATTTTGTGTACATTTATTCTTGAAGGCACCTTGCTTGCACACCTGTGTTTTCTTTGAGAGTCGTATTAATGTTTGGAATGTGATTCCTAAGTGGAACCAGCCTGCATACACCTTTGTAAGACACCCTGCTATAAATAAAGAGACAGGTGAACCAAGGAAAAAACACTTTTCATTTGAAGTGGCTCTGGTTGTATTAGCTGTGATGTGTCACTCTTCAAAGATGCCGGCAATCTTTGAATGGTCTTTAGATTTTCATTGGCTTAGAACAACCCTCTATATATAATAAACCACCTGTGAGTTAGGTTTTTAAGAGATCGTTTGAAAGGAGATCAATAGACACAAAACAAACACCAGAAACTCTGCACCACCTAGCTTTAGTTTAAGTTAAAATATAGACTCATATCTATTGAACACGACACAGGCATGTTTATTAATATCTGGCAATAACTTATGTAATGCAATACACATACACACACATATATATAAATATATAAATATATATTTATATATGTATATATATATATATATATATATATATATATGTGTATACTGTATTTCTATTTTTACACACACACACATATCTGGAATATCCCAATGTCCCGTACATTGTAATCTGCAAAAAAATTAATTTGTTTAATTTAATAAGGACATGATCCAAAGTTTATACAGGTAAACCCCCATTTCACACCCCGTGACATCTTTGTCACAGTCCATTCATTGCAGTTCAGTGGGCACATTTCCCTAATTTTACATCTTTTCCTAAATTTTCCTTCACAATATGTTCCCAGATACAGTATTTTGAACTGTTAAAGGGCCATGCAGTTGCTTTCTTCTGGTCATGTATGTATAGTACTTTCAGTCATGCTTTAGTAATTTCAAAGTTAAAATAAATACTATATATACAGTATATGTACAGCATTCCATAGGCCTGGTTAACTGATAAAGACTGTCACCTCTGTGCTCTGGATGCATCTATATGTTATTTTTAAAGTTGTACATATCATAAATTTGTGCCTAAACTTACACAGGCACCTTTCTGTGGCCAACTTACAAAACACATGTGATTTGACTAATCTCACCAACGAGAACCATTATACTAAAATAAAATTGCATCCTTTTGTGCGTTTCTTTGGATTTTATGTCACAAAACTGGCATTGCAGTTAGTGATCAACCTATTTGAAAAAATGCAGCTTGATATGCGGGGTTTTCTTTCATAAATTGTGCGGTTTCAAAACTGCACAAAATTTGTGGTTTGGGAAAAGACACACCTGTGTTTTATTATGTTCACAATTTTTATTGCATTTCTGTGACAAGTTGTGTTTCTTTTATTCAGATCTCCACTTGTTCAGAGTACTCAATAAAGAGTGTCTCTTGTGTTTGATGTTGGTTAGATTTGTATACCACAATGCCCAGGTGTTCCAGACCTTAGATCTTAGGCTTGATGTTTAAAACAGTGCAATCAATTAACTGTTTAAAGTTTTACAACATGTACATTTTTTTAGTTTTAATTCACAATGCAGAGTCCTTCCAAGATACCACTTTTCAACTTTTTTTTTTCATTATAAACCCTATTTTAATTCACAATCTCTCTCTCTGGCAACATTATATTGTAAGTTGTGTGCACATACCTTAAACAGCTCCGCCATTTGTAAAGCGCTACAGAATAGACTGACACTATATAAATAAATAATAATAGTAATACATTAACACAAAAATATTTTTATGTAGCTTCTTCATAGATGAACCTACAATGTCTGATACATAAGCCACAGAATGGAATGGTTACACGTCACACGTTACATTGTAGCTAGGGTATATTACAACATTCCGGGCAGTATTTCTTGGGGCAGGGGAACTGTAGACCCTTGTAATACTTCCCTAAATGCCAGTGCATGTAAGAACAGTGAGTTTCCTGCCATCAGTGTCGGGTGCCAGTGAATAGGTAGCAGAATCCCTTCAAAAATTTTCCAGACATTTGGGGTGCTGTGATTGAAAATTGAGATAACCCCCCAAAAGCCATGGTGAGGAACCAATTACTGCTTATAAAGAAGTAATATCAGGAACTTTAGAAGTGATTTATAAAGGGCAAAGAGATGTACAGTGTAGAGCCTAAATCCCGCTTAAGTACACTAGTGGCGTCAGTCACTGTGCCAACATTTATACTCTGCTCTTGCTTGGGCATGTAGAGATGGTATTGTTGTAAGTGTACATTTAAAGTGGATGATTATGGTGAGTGGTAGGATATACCAGGTAGGCACATTGTCTGCACCAAAGACACGAAAACCAAAAGCACAAAATCAAAATTGCAGCTTCACATTTACATTAAAAAAAAGGGAAGTTGACTGGGCAAACATGGAGGAATGTACACAAGTAATTCTAGCCTTTTGGTTTTGATTCTAAGGGGTTTATTTATCAAAGGGAGAAAAGCCCTAAATCCTATTTGCCGGATTTAGCGCCTCTCCTTATTTAACAAATACTGTTCGGTGAAGACTATCGCCATGGGCCTCCGGTGAAGGTTTGCGATGCTTTGCAAGCGCCTCCGCTACCCTCCTACCAGTATTGTCACCTCAGAGTGATGATAGCAGACTCAATAGACATGAAAAAAATTATTACTGAAATAAATATTTTTTTTCTTTGGTAAAACTATTATTATGTAGTTTTCTATTTTTTTATTTTTTAAAAACGATTTGATTTTGATTGTCCAGATCTACTGTGCATGTGGGAATTGGCAATGCCTGGTCACACGTGCACCGTGGAAACCTTCACTGGCTGGTGTACTGGTAAAAGTCCTCTCACTGCTGCCAGCTATTTATTAGTAAATGGGGCAATAAGCAGTAATAGAAAATCCTCCATATTGCCCAATATCGATAAATAGGCTCCAAAGCGTAAAATCCTTCAACCCCCCTCAACCCCTTTCTCATCCCCCCTCCCCAACACACACAGCACCACAACAAAACAAGCACAATGTAAAATAACGCAGACACTGACAGTATTCTCATATTGAATATTCCCGCAGGGTTTCCTTATTGAGAATATCACCGTTGCCCAATTGATTGTACCTGCGTTGTCTTCACTGATTGTACCAGCACTACCTTTGATTGGCTGTCCTCATATACCTTCAGCAGGGCTGTAGCAGTGTAGTTCATTTTGTATTTTAAACCAAGTTGTGCATCAAGGTATGAAAGTAAGACATAATATGCAGGATCTTAACTTGTATGTTCAGTTAACATAAGGTGCTTATCAACAGGCCAATCCTTGACGTCTGCTTATCAACAGGCCAGTCCATGAGGTGTGATGTCAACAGGCCAGTCCTTGATGTGTGATATCAACAAGCCAGTCCTTGACGTGTGATGTCAACCATACCATATCCTCACTCATTTGCAGCTGCCTTGTCAGGAGGTTCTTAACATTTAGCTGTTGTAAAGGCCTTGAAGGAGGGAGCAGCCCACGTGTGCAGTTCTAACTCTTGTTTTTAACATTATGACATTGATGTTTCCCAAAAACCGCATCAGGTGGACGGCATTTCAGATGGTCTGTCACCAGATCTAAAAGTTCAGGAACTACTGTTCTATTGTCAATACCTGAGACTGCTAGTGAAACTCAGGTGTGACAGTTCTGAATGCCTCCTATTCTCAGGAACTCTGTATCCCCCTTTATGTTGACCAGCAAAAAATAAGTAACCTAGATGGCTTTCCCCACACTATCATCATCTTAATCATCATCATCATCATTTATTTATATAGCGCCAACATATTCTGCAGCACTTTAAAATTGGGGACAAACACAGTAATCTAATGAACAAACTGGGTAAAACAGACAAAGAGGTGAGAAGGCCCTGCTCTCAAGCTTACAATCTATAGGACAATGGGAGCTTGATACATGAGGTTAAATCTACATTTTGCATTTCGGCCCAGCCAGACTGCAAAGGTAAAAGTGACTCATAAGCTAAATGATCCTGTCACACAACAATGTCAGGGGGTAGTTGTCATATTAACTGACTTATAAGCATTGCAAAATCTTAAAACTGAAGACTACTAGAAGATTCTGTCATGTTAAAACCAACTACTACACAGTCTATGATATTTCACTTTGTTTTGTAACTCCATGTTCAACAACATGTGCTCTGAAACATCTGAGACTTAAATGTGCTGGAATTATTGGAATCGGGTTTAAATTCAATCAAATTTGGCTGGTTTGAGGGCCTCGAACTTATTCATGGTACTATCATGATCTTGGGGCAAGATCGATTTGATTCTGAATTTGCGGTTTGAAGTTCCAGTTTAAAGTTGAAGCCTGTCGCTTAATGTTAAATAAATCATAAAATGTTGCCTTGGCTAATGGCTGTATTTTATATTAGTTTAATTTTTACATTACTGTGTTTGCCGTTCAAGTTTGCTCTTTGTTGGAAAAATCATTAAAAATCCTATACAATGCAGCTATTTAAGCTTTAACATAGTCAAACCTGTTTTCCTTGCTTGATTTTAGCTCAAACTTTAATGTAAAGTTTGAGAGTTTATCATAAATGTTTAAGCTTTAGAGATGGTTTGATGCTGGGGCTTCTCTGTGTGTAGCGGACCTTCATTATACAAAAAATTCTGAAAGTAAATCTTGGTGTAACTAATAAATTGCAAAGTTGGGAAAGCCTGACTAGTCACTGTGGATTGCTTAATTGCATTTCTGCTGTAACAAAGAAAACTTTGGAAAAATGAGATCCTCTGAAAGTAACTGAATTTCTCTTGACACGTACTGTACTTTTTTTGGCAGTGTGTAGACAGGGCAGCTTGTTTGTACAGTGCAGAGGCTCTGCTGGGAAAAGCTGCAAGTAGGCTCTGGTAAGAGAGTGTGGGTGTGAATTTTTAGCAATACTATAAAACTGATGCTTTCCCCTTCTGCCAAAATCCAGGCACATACACTCAGACAGGCCATAGATATAATTACTTCATTTATCTTATATATCAAGAGTTATTAAGTCATAACTAGCACCAATAAACCTGTTACTGTAAGAGCAGATGTCCCATCAGTCAAGGTTTCATTGTGTCCCACAGAAGGTCTTTTGTTAGGTTTGACTGTGACATACACTCAAATCAATCACTGCTAAGTGCTAATGAGCAGTTGCTCATTTTAAATAGGTGGTGATCCCAGCAAGTTCTTTTTAATAGCTTTGTGATATTTAGATTTGACACCTCTATTCAGTGGTGGAATAGTGCATCATTGGGCCCCATACAAAAATTTATATAGGGGCCCAAAAATGCAGCTATATCCTACTGGACCACCTCTCTGTTGTCAAAAGAGCATAGTGGCTCCCTCTTCTGTGCATGCCTGGTCCAGCTCATGTGACCACTGTGCATACCTAGTCTAGCTCATGTGATCACTGTGCATGCCTAGTCTAGCTCATGTGACCACTGTGCATGCCTGGTCCAGCTCATGTAACCACTGTGCATGCCTGGTCCAGCTCATGTAACCACTGTGCATGCCTGGTCCAGCTCATGTAACCACTGTGCATGCCTGGTCCAGCTCATGTGACCACTGTGCATGCCTGGTCCAGCTCATGTGACCACTGTGCATGCCTAGTCTAGCTCATGTGACCACTGTGCATGCCTGGTCTAGCTCATGTAACCACTGTGCATGCCTGGTCCAGCTCATGTAACCACTGTGCATGCCTGGTCCAGCTCATGTAACCACTGTGCATGCCTGGTCCAGCTCATGTGACCACTGTGCATGCCTGGTCCAGCTCATGTGACCACTGTGCATGCCTGGTCCAGCTCATGTGACCACTGTGCATGCCTGGTCCAGCTCATGTGACCACTGTGCATGCCTGGTCCAGCTCATGTGACCACTGTGCATACCTAGTCTAGCTCATGTGATCACTGTGCATTCCTGGTCCAGCTCATGTGACCACTGTGCATGCCTGGTCCAGCTCATGTGACCGCTGTGCATGCCTGGTCCAGCTCATGTGACCACTGTGCATGCCTGGTCCAGCTCATGTGACCGCTGTGCATGCCTGGTCCAGCTCATGTGACCACTGTGCATGCCTGGTCCAGCTCATGTGACCGCTGTGCATGCCTGGTCCAGCTCATGTGACCACTGTGCATACCTAGTCTAGCTCATGTGATCACTGTGCATTCCTGGTCCAGCTCATGTGACCACTGTGCATGCCTGGTCCAGCTCATGTGACCACTGTGCATGCCTGGTCCAGCTCATGTGACCACTGTGCATGCCTGGTCCAGCTCATGTGACCACTGTGCATGCCTGGTCCAGCTCATGTGACCGCTGTGCATGCCTGGTCCAGCTCATGTGACCACTGTGCATGCCTGGTCCAGCTCATGTGACCACTGTGCATGCCTGATCCAGCTCATGTGACCGCTGTGCATGCCTGGTCCAGCTCATGTGACCACTGTGCATGCCTGGTCCAGCTCATGTGACCACTGTGCATGCCTGGTCCAGCTCATGTGACCGCTGTCCATGCCTGGTCCAGCTCATGTGACCGCTGTGCATGCCTGGTCCAGCTCATGTGACCACTGTGCATGCCTGGTCCAGCTCATGTGACCGCTGTGCATGCCTGGTCCAGTTCATGTGACCGCTGTGCATGCCTGGTCCAGCTCATGTGACCACTGTGCATGTGCCAGCTCGGAAAAGGTCATCGTCATCATTTATTTATTTATATAGCGCCACTAAAGGTCTATGCGCTGCTTTATTATGCTATAAACTGTCCTGAACTGTCAGTGGCTATTACATAATATTCTTTCCATGATATCACAAACTGGGATAAAAAAAAGTAGCTGGGAGCTTACCAAATATTTAAATAGCTTAACATCCCAGCAGTGCAATACAGTCTTCTGTTTCCTCCAAGCCATTTCTTAATGTAGTTATTATAAGGAGTACTCTATGGCATCCGTTTAGTAGAAATAACGGTAAGTAAGTAAAATGTAACTTGTTTATTTTATAATTTTGTATTCCCATAAACTTCAAGTTGCTGCAAACCTTGCACCAGGGCCCCTGTTATAGTTACGCCAATACAGTGGCAGACTCCTGACACGAATGTTTGGCATTGCATTCCTAGGCTAGATGTTATTATAGACATAACTATTATCCATCTTGTTATGCTGTACAGATAATCTGTAGTAAGAAAATGTGAAATTCAGTGCATATGCTGAACAGCGTAACTGAAAGGTTAGTTATACTAAGCAATAAAATGTATACTCTTAGGCAGTGCTTTTTTTTTAAGAAAAAGGTCCTGGAACTCACATCACACAGTCAATCACTGTACACACACCCACACACGTCAGTTGTGTAACGAAACATAACGGTCACCGGCCGCAGTAAGGACTCAGCGCACGACCAATCACAAGCTGAGCAGCCCACAAGCCAAGCAGTGCCATCACAACCAGCGCGGACAAAGTACGCATGCATCGGTCTCGACACACAAGCAGCCCGCATGCATCGTTTTAATGATTGTGCTGCCGACCTGCTATGCTCGACAGGGCGATTCAAGTCCACGTGGACCAAACATCAAATGTTCAAAAGTTACTTTTAAAACTTGGAAAATCCGTTGAAAAAAGGTGCTGGAACTCAGTTCCAGTGAGTTCTATGACAAAAAAAAGCACTGCTCTTAGGTGTTTTGAATGAACTTCTTCTTCTTATTATTTCTTATTAATGTGGTGCCCCAAACAGTGATAATTGTGCTTTTTCTTGTCTCCCATGTACTCTATTTGTTTGATGACATTGCTCAATTTAACACAGTGGTAATCTCTAACCTTGATGTGTGTGATTTGAAAATAAAGAAATTAAAAGAGACATCTGATCACCTCATCCGTGGACACTGATTTTTCTTATATAGCTCAGAGCACACAAATTACTAGTGAATGAGGTGATGTAGGACTAAGGAGTCAGCAAGACATTTATAGGAGCAGCTTGAGTCAGGAAACGGGTGCATCCACAGAAATTGCCTTCAAGAGGTCATTTTAATGAAATTTGGCTATTGGAATTTATCAAGGCCTGGATTAAATCTAGATGTTTGATCCTATCTTGTTTAAATTATTGTGTATTTAATGGTGTTTGAATCCATTTAACAGATAAGATTATGTTGTCCCAATTGTTTTACTGGTATGTACAATATCCTACCAAAAATTTAGTTTACTAGTTTGTGACTTTTGCACAGGACAATTTGCTTTCGTGGTAAATAATTCCCTGCCTTTTTCTGTCCCCCAAAGCCAACGGCCTCCCTTGGTTTCTCTCATTACATTCCTGGCCATTTATTAGTAAAACATATTCGAAGAAATAAAGTCTTTCAGGAGACCTTGTGACCTCTAATTGTCTTTGCCTGGATTCACAAAACTGAAGCTAAAGATTTGAGACACTCTACCACTCTGATGGAAGTACAACCTGCATTATGATGCACTACATTGATAACTTTCAATAGAAAAGTAAATGTTATGAGAGAGGTGGTTGTCAGTATCTTCTGCCTATTTCACACAGTAAGTTACACATTTTCCTGGGTGTTGACATTCCAAGATTGGATGATCAAACAAATCAGCACTACTTTATAATAAACAGATGTTTTTGTTATAAAACTTTAGCTATTGCTCTGAACAGGCTGAAAACAAATCCTATAATGTTTCTAATTTGAGTTGTTTGTAGTATAATGGCAACATGCAGCACAGTGATCTGTAATTTAGACTTAGTGGTAAACATAATAACAGACAACACAGTTCAGTGTGTTGTTTCAACTTCATGTCACTGTAACTATGTCAGTGTCACTATTGTTTCTGGATTGGTAGTTTTATGTAATCCCAGTAAGAAATAAAAATGCCTACTGCACATATTTCTGCTTTGAAGAGGTATTTGTTTTTCTGTTATCAGTGTTACATGCCTTAAAATAGCACCTCTGAAAGTATTATCATCATCATCAACAATTATTTATATAGCACCAGCAAATTCCGTAGGGCTTTACAATTGGGGACAAACACAATAATATACAATAGTGGGTAATACAGACAAAGAGGTAAGAAGGCCCTGATCGCAAGCTTACAATCTAAGGCACAATGGGAGTTTGATAGGTGAGGTTAAGTCTACATATTGCATTTTGGTTTAGCCAGATTACAAAGGTAAAAGTGATTTGTATGCTATATGATCTAGTCACACAGCAGTGTTGGTCAGGGGGTCAGAGGGTGGTTGTCTTGTGGGAATTGTGCAAAGGGTGGTAATAGGGTAACCTAGGGAGGGTAAAAGGGTGGTTGAGGAATATTATAAACTTGTCTGAAGATGTGGGTTGTCAGAGAAAGCTTGAAGGTTTGTAAACCAGAGAAAATTATTATTGTGCGAAGGAGGGAATTCCATAGAGTGAGTGCAGCTCGAAAATGACTGGTCCTTCCTGTTTTAGTGATGTTTTTGTATGTTTTTTTGTGTGAATAGGTTGTAAATATTCTATGTAGACTATACATAAGTATGGCTGAGTACACACTACAGTGTTTCAGCCAATGATGGGGTCACTCAAACGATAAACGACCGTTCAGCCCAGTGTCGCGTTAGGATCGTTCGGCCCAGTATCACATTAGTGGGCACGCTGCAATGATTATTGTTCCAAAGCACATTGTATCTTTTAATTTTATTTTTAAACCGGACTAAAAATTGACGTTCAATTATGGAACAATGTCGTTCCAGTTCTGCAGTGTGTATGCACTCATGACAGGCAATGTCCATAGATCACTATGGAGTGTGCAGAGTCACAATCTTTACAGCTGATGGTTACGACAGTTGAAGAGCACAGATCAGATCTGGTGTTTTAGTGTGTACACATGAATCGGCATGCTGATCGGGACTTCTTTTTTTTTTTATTAATCTTTGGTAAAATTGTTAAGGATATCTTACTGCTTGTTTTGTGGTCACAGGTTACTCTGTCCTTCCTGCATTGCGTACTTGCTGCATACATTGTTTTATAAAGACAATATATATATATATATATATATATATATATATATATATATATATATATATATATAGTTTGCAATTCTTCGCATAAACTTAACATTATTTAGGGGTACTAGTCTGTGTCATATACCAACTAAATTACACTAAATGAGTTCATAGCCGAAAACAGTTAAAAACTATTATGTTGCAGCCATATGTGTATTTTCATACCTTCTTATTGTTACCAAATGGAGAAGTGTAACCATTTGTAGGTGAGAGCAAATACCATTATGTAGTTAATACATGACATAACATATTTAAGGTTTAAAACACTATAGTATTATTAACATTTTTGTCTAATTATTATTATCTTATTATTTTTTCAGCAGGTGGTTTAATGCAAGAAGATGCTTTCACTAGCACATTGCTATGGACTCGTTGCATTCGTTTTCTACCAATGGCTTGGTGTGTCATTGTCACTGAATCTTGAGGATCCAAATGTGTGCAGTCACTGGGAAAGGTGAGTGTGTGTGTGATGTATGTGCTGTTGTATGTCCACAGGGATATCTGTTAGTTTGGTTTAAACCCTTTTAGACTCTTATGTCACAGGCATTAAAGACCTTCTTTAATTAACTAATAATGTTATTATGAAAAGTCCAATTTTATTCAGTTGTGGTGATGTTTCTTGGTGCAGTTTTGTTGATGGCCCTGTATGTTAGTAGAAGTATTTTATATTGGATTCTGTGAAAAGCAGACAACCAATGTAGAGACCGACGAGAGGAGCAGCAGTAGACCAATGATTTGCAGAGAAATTAATCTAGCCGCTGCGTGCAAAATAGATTTTAGGGGTTTGGGTCTGATTTTGGGAAGACCAGTAATTATAGTATTGCAGTAGTAAATGCGGAAGATGATGAGTGCATGAATTACCGTAATGCTTTTGCATTGTCTTGTGTGAGATGTGCATATTTGGGAAATGTTTTTAGATGTATATAACATGATTTAGATATAGAGTTGATGTGGAGAAAGAACAAAGGATAGTTCTGAGTCAAGGATCACACCTAGGCAGTGAGCTTGTAGGATGGGATTTATTGTTTTCTTGTCAACGTTAATAGAATTGTCAGGTGAGTAACTTATGTTGGCGGGTGGGATTATTATTACTTTTGTTTTTGAACGATTGAGTTTGAGTTGGCGAGAGCACATCCAAGATGAAATGACAGAAAAACGGTCAGTAGCGCTAGACAACACAGATGGTGAGATATCAGGAAAGGATAGATAGATTATCTATCATCCGCAAAGAGATGATACTGAAATCCAAAGGAGCTGATTAGTTTTCTATAGAGAAAAGCAGAGGACTGAAGAAGTTATCGAATGTGAAAGTTGGTGAATTTTACTGCTATCTGGGGTTACCACCTGCGATAGCAATTGAATGAGCTATCGTCAAAGAAAATAGGGGTTTCCCCCTTTGAGATAGATGCCTGAAAAACTGTGTAAGAATTGTTATAGAGATGTGTGCTGTGAACAGCCATGAAGCTGATGTGCTATTAGGACATCTGAATCAGAAAGGAAAAGTATATTTTTTCATCTAACAGCACAAGTTATATATAAATATATTAAAGTAACCAGTAACCCCCGGGACTGGGCAAACTAGCTTTAATACTGAGAGTGTGGAAGTAATACGAAATATTTAATATTTATATAGCACAAATATATTTTGCAGCATTTGACAATTTAATGTTTATTTTGTCAAAGTTAGTGTCAAAAGATGTAGTCAGACGTGACAAATGTTGTAGAGGCGACTACATATTTTGGTGCTAAGCTGTCAAATTGTGAACCTTTGGAGCCTAAAGAACTGAACAAATAATAGCATTTCTTCCAATGCAGTTTGGGTATGAGGATTGAGCCCCCTTTGTAATGAAAATAGTCAGTGATGTAGATATCACAAGTTCAAAAAGTAGAGATTAGCAATCCTATTGAAAAAAGATGCAACAACTAATAGTACTTGTGATATTAATTCTTAAGATTTAAAAATAAAAAATAAAATCATCATATATGTGCTACTTTTTTTTTATAACTTAATGTTAATTTTTCTTGTTGCACCAGGAGTTCTGAAGCACCAATATATATAAATACACTTGAAGTGTAAAGAAAATGTTAATTTATTAGGAGCTCTTCCTCTTGACTATCCATCTGTTTTGCTATGTCCCATGGGCTGCTTTCCGTGAAAATGTCAGTAAACAAAAGCATGTGCGAGAAGAAGGGTCACACTGGAGATGCCAGTTCCCATACTTTCATTCTACTCTCTGCCCTTATCCATTGCTCGGAGTCATCTTTCTCTCTCGATAACTCACAAGTACATAATAATCTTACGTGAAAGCTCTGGACACAGCAAAACAGTGAGGCATAAACTTTTTTCAAATACTGTAAAACATTTGACACCAAAACCACAGGGAAGTCAAAATCGTTGACATTGTGTTTTTACTTGCCCTGTGCAGACACACTTTGGTGAGGATTTGAAACATTAAACTTTTTTTTGGGGGGGGGGGGGGGGAGGGGGGGGGGTTGTTTTGCTTTAACACTGATTTCAACATAAAAGTTGCATTATATAGTCCAGTATAGTAAAATTCAAACCCAATAGAATGCAAACTCTTATGTTAAATTCCAACAAAAATATACAAATGGCCCTGTATTAATAGGATATATATTATTTTACTTTGTATTTTTTCTATTAAAGCAGCAATCCCATGAAAACAAATTGTATGTTTTTTTAAAAAACATAAATAATTGTGGCAGACTGTGTTGGTATTTACCATTTTCACTTGTATTTTTTGCTTCAGGATGCTAGTAATTATTTATGATGCTGGACTGCCATAGCAATCATAGTCACATGATGTAGTGAGCAGAGAGGCTTTGGAACGCCTCTCTGAGCTCTGTCCACAATGTGACATCCTCTTTTTGTGCCCTTTGTGAAACACACGACATGCTTAGAACTGAACAGTGTCTGCCTACCATTTTTGTTCGCAGAACAGAGAGTTTTAAAAAAGAGATAATGATATGTAGGAGAAAGGCTAAGAAAAATTAATCAGATGCCAACTTTAAATTTACTTAAATCTATGTGGGATTGCTGCTTTATGGTTTATATTGGGCCTGATTAATTAAGGAAAGTAAATCAAATAAAAATGAGTAACTTTGAACCTTGGCAAAATAATGTTGCATTGGAGGGGGTGGTAAATTTAAAATGTGGGGACAGATTTATAGTTAGGTTAGAGCACATCCTAGATCAACTTTTAATGTCAGTGTAAAAATAAATCTATCAAGTATTTGTATCCTACATGAAAAAACATACAGTATTTTCCTTATGTACAAAATAATAAACTCATTTGCACCCCTTGCATCGCAACAAGGTTTTGCCAAGGTTCAAAGTTATTCATTTTTTTTATCTCTTAAATCTATAAATGTACTTTAATATAGTTGTATATGTGTGTATACATGTAAGAATACATAATCATGATAGCTAAATGGTTGATCTTTAGATGTTTGTTGAAGAGGATGGTGCTGAAGAGAAGAAGAAGGGTAAACATAGAGTAAAAATCAGTAGATAAAACAAGCTAGTGCTTGTGATCTCTAATCTGTGAATAGGAAAAAAATGCTTTATAAAAAAAAAATGTAAATAATTTTTTCCCTGTGTCCGATTATTGGGGAAAAACCCACCCTGTTTAAAACATTGATATGAAAAATAATAAACACATAGTTCTAAGTTGTACAATTTGCAAAGTGTGCATAACGCATCAGGTGCATATGCTAATAAATGGCCCTAACTAACCCCAGAGAATATCCACTATCTTTGCAGCAGGCAGACTCAGTGATTTTATTTTATTTTATAAAATTACTCTCTTGTAAGTACATTACATTTATTATATTTCTTTTCACAGCTATTCTGTTACAGTTCAGGAATCATATGCACATCCATATGACCAGATCTATTACACCAGTTGCACAGATATTTTGAACTGGTTTAAATGCACTAGACACAGGTAAGTTTTCCATTTGTGTTTGTTGAACTTTCTAATCTTTAATTTACAAATTATATTTATTATGTTGAATTCAAATTCAAATGTTGATTTGATGCAATATATTTAAGCAATTGTTCAGGAAAACAAATACAGACCACCTTCTTACATTATGTTACAGTTGCAACTAAAGTCAAGAAAAGTGTTCTGCACACAACAAGATCGTAGATCCTGGTGACTACACGTCTGCTGTGCTCATACGCAGCAGTGTAATATTGGGGTTAGACCAAAACGTGGAAAATTGTGCATGCAGTATTTTCTGCCATTTTGGTCTGATCCACATTTTACACCCCACACCCATGCAACATATTAAGAGAGCTTTTATTGAGTCTCATTCTGAACCATGTGCAATATAGAAACATTTTATGAAAGGGCTCTTCTGAATGAGCCCTAAGTGTTATACTGCACAGATACGGGCAGGTTTTCTGCATTTGGTCTGAGTGATGGCTGACAAGATTGGCTTTGATTTATTTGGCTCAGTCACAGTGAACAGGTGGCCACCATGTTACCTCTATGGCAGGAACATTCATTGGAGCAGAGACATAGATAGCTGTAGAATGACATCAAACCCCCTTCATTTGCTCTTCGATGACCTCAGTGTCAGGCCGATAGCCTTTTGAGGGTAACAATAGCGGGACACTAACCGGTATTAACGCTACTGAACTAATAGGTGCGAAGTCTAACGTACCCCTGGTATTCACCAGGGAGCCCCGCAAGGAGGTTTGGACTTTGCTGCACAGGGTACGCAGGTCGTAGTCCTACTAGCCAGTTGCCGGTGTAGTGTAGAAGGGTCAGACGGTCCGGGTTGAGCCAATCAGGAATAGCAGTACCAGGGAGAATCCAAGAGGGTAGTCAACAGGCCGAGGTCGCAGTACAAGTAGGTCATAAGAAGGAGGAGAAGTTGCCAAGCCGGGTCACAACAATATATAAGGAACACAGGGAGCACAATCAGGATAACCAGGAACACTAGGTATAACCTGTTACTCTGGCACCCTAATGGCGCCAGAGCCAGGTTTAAATAAGGCCAGAACGCTGATGATTGGAGGAGCCAGGGGGGGGAATCAGCGTGGAAAGTAGCGTCCCGTTGCCAGGCAATGGGACGAGCCAGGGCGCATGCGCCCGACAGAACAGACCACCGGAAGCCGCAGCGCGAGTGTTGCTTAGCAACAAGCGCTGCGGCTGAAAGAAGAGAAGGCGTCCGTCCCCGACTGACAGGGTATCAGCGGGAACGGCGCCTGACACTCAGGAGGACTCGTTTGTTGTCTCCATGAGGTTCCTGTAAGGAATGGATAAACTATATTCACATGGATATCAGCCACCCATGTTTCTCTTAATATTAGCGGTTCATAAAACTGGTAAACTGTTAATTTCATAATGTTATTATTAGGTAGACCATTTCCCCAATGTCCGTTGGGTTGTCATATCATTTACCAATGTACCCTGCAGATAATGATTGTATTTTCACCAGAATAGTTTCTGAAATTGTAATCAGAGTGCGGTAATTGTAGCCTTTTTAATATATAGTAATATTTATTGTCATCCAAAGTGGAGATAACTCTATTATTCTACATATTTCATAAAAACAATATTTTCTTGTGTGGTCTGAATTAAAGTGGACATAGTTTATGATGTATCTGGAATACACAGAACTACCAACAGTGCAACTAAATGTTTCCACATACATTAGTTCAATAATGTTTATGTAAACATTCAGCCAATGTGTATATTATGTATAATTTAATATTATTAATAAATCATTACGCATATTTTATAAAACCTTTACTTTTTCACACACCAGTTTTAGACATGATTGAACATAGTAGCATTGTCTGCAACCACCCCTGGAGAAAACATTATCTCAAATCCTGGGAATTGTATGAAGCTTGTGTTGTTCCTGATCTGTTTTTGTACTTTTTTTTCCCCCCTTTGATACAGAATCAGTTACCGCACTGCATATAGGCGTGGAGAAAAAACTATGTATAGACGCAAATCTCAATGTTGTCCTGGATTTTATGAAAGCAAAGACATGTGTGTTCGTAAGTACATTATTCTTAAAGAAGTTGTGACAACATTATAAAGTTTGTACAAATTCAATACAGATGTAGCTATTGTTTGAAGTTATTAAAATTTATCCTGCAGAGTTATAACAGGCTTTAAGCTAACCATGCTTGTTGCATAGCATTGAAAAATGTATTAGCCTGATACCTTATTTGCTATAATAATGTGACCAATATGTGTCAGAAAATACAGCTTCAGAAACAACTAGATTGCTTTGGATTAAAATAAAGTTATTGATATGATAGTGTGGGGGAGATGTCATTTTATTGATAACATCTTTTCATAAGTAAAATAGTACAGCCTTTGAGCACTGTATCTGGTCTACTGTCTCTAACAAGAGGTACCGTAATATACATACACCAGCAGATTAGTTTATCTGGGGGTGAGTTTTCTTTCTAGTCATTTGAGGATGCTGTTTTGCTCAATAAATATACAATTATATAAATAAAAGTCTTTTAAGGTACTTAGTAATTCTCATCACTAGATGAGCTCAGTTTCATGTAGGGATACTTCCTTCATATGTGTTAGAGTCTTTTTATTAACTGATTAAATGTAAACAGAGTACATAAGGTTCTATTAGTCCAGGCCTACATAGTATGACAATCAATTATCCTTTTTTTGGAGACATATTGCCCCATTAAGTTTAAGCAATCATTTTTCACTTTAAGCTGTGCAACAGTGGGAGTGCCAACTGTGCACAGATAGAAAAGACTTGTGTCCTGACTGCTTTTGGGATGCTAGAGGTGACAGCTGCACTTGCCTTCACCTTTGCAGCTTACTAGCATGGCGATCAATAAATGGCCACCCAGGCAGTAAACCTGTCTCTCTCTTTCCCTGCTGTGAAACGGGTCTGTATTGCATCACTACCAGAGATTTGCGGTTGGGGTTCTGCATTTTAATACCATCAGAGATTTGAGTGGCTCTGTGTTGTAAAGCTACCAGATATCTGGTGCATGTATTTTAAAGCTACTAGAGATCTTGAGCCCATAGTCTAAAGCCTCTTGAGGTCTGCAGTCCAAAATGTAAACCAGAGATCTGGGGTCCATAATGTAAAGCCACCAGAGATCTGAGGTCCACAATGTAAAGCCACCAGAGACCTGTGGTCCACAATGTAAAGTCACCAAAAATCTGGGGTCCATAATGTAAAGCCACCAGAGATCTGGGGTCCACAATGTAAAGTCACCAGAGATCTGGGGTCCACAATGTAAAGTCACCAAAGAGCAGGGGGTCCACAATGTAAAGCAACCAGAGATATGGCAGGCTTTAAGTTTAGGGCCATCAGAGATTTGTGGATCTGCATTGTATAGTGATCTCCAGAACAAGTTCATTATTGTATGATGGTCAATAGTGTATAATCTCTGTTTTATGTCAGTCACTTAGATGCTCTCTATGTTGGTTACTAAAATGCCCTCTGTATTTTATAGCAGTCATTTATATGATCTCTGTTTTGTATGTTAGTCATTAAAATAATATTTGTATTGTATATCGGTCACTATATTGTTCTCTGTGCTGTGTATCAGTCAATAGGATGCTCTCAGTGTTATATAGTGGTTACTAAAATTATCTCTGTATAGTATATGAGTCACTGGAATAATACCTATATTTTACATCCTTCATTAAGTTGCTCTCTGGATTATATATTAGTCACTAAAGTGCTATCTGCCTTGTATATTGGTTATTGTATTTCTGTCTGTATTATGTCTTGGTCACTAGAATGCTTGTTGTTTTGTATATTGGTCAACAAATTACATTCCACTGTGTGTATCAGTCACTAGAATTTTCATTGTGTTGTGTATCAATCTCTAGAGTGATCTCTTTGTTGTATAATGGTTACAAGAATTCTGTCTGTAATATATATTGGCCACTAGAATGCTCTCTGCATTGTTTACAAGCCACTTGAATGCTTTTTGTCAAAATATGTACAGCTTTTCTTGCAGTATGTGTATGTGCAGGAAAAGGAACCAAATGGCTGGTGATCGAGGAATTGTCTGTCAGGAGCCGCGGCGGCCGCAGACACCGCCGCGACTCCCCACCCCTGGTCTCTGGCGTCCCGGCCGTCGCTTTGACAACCGGGACGTCACTTCTGGTCCCAACATCCCGGTTGCCTAGGCAACAACGGGGACTCCTGCATTTACCTGCCGCCGCACCCGGCCAGCTGTCAGATAGCCAGGCGCGTGCGCGTAGGGGTTGTTTGACTCAGCCAATAGTGGCTGATTAAAGGGGATCCTATTACTCTTTTACTGGCTGTATGCCAGTAATTTATTATGCAGCCACCTGGCGGATTACTACTGGCTGGGTACCTTTATCCTCATTGGCCTCAAGCATTACTATCGGTTAGGCTAGTCCTGGGGATGCTTGCAGGGCTCTGTTCTGATTGGCTCTTAGTACTATTTAAGGCAGTGAGGACTGAGGGCTAGATTTACTAAACTGCGGGTTTGGAAAAGTGGAGCTTTCATTTATAAAGTGCATTCTACAAAATGACAGCTAGAATCTGATTGGTTGCTATAGGCAACATCTCTGCTTTTTCAAACCCGCAGTTTAGTAAATATACCCCTGAGCCTCACTGCCGGTTATAGCGATCTGTCCCAGTACTGCTGCCTGCTCCTGTTCTTGTTTGCTGTTGAAACATTAGATTGATTTACCCGTGTATGACCTCTGCCTATCCCTGGACCCTGAACCTTTGCCTGTGACCCTGATTTTTTGCCTGTACTCGGACTCTGAACCATTGCCTGTGGCCCAGACCTTTTGTCTGTACCCAGACTCTGAACCATTGCCTGTGACCCAGACCTTTTGCCTGTACCCGAACTCTGAACCATTGCCTGTGACCCTGACTCTGCTGGTACCTGACATCTCCTCCGGTGGTATGTCCAGTCCGCAGATCTCTGGTCTGCCTCTGCTCCGTGTACTACCTCCTGTGCCTGTGCACTGCCGTGTGAGCATAAACTTATACTACTCTGAGCATAAGTCCTGGGGGCATCCGAGTACCTGTGAGCATGACCAGTCTCTACGGGAAAGGCGGCTGCTAAAGGTGAAGACCTCTTATACTGCTTCTATGCCGCACTGGTTGCCGTAACATTGTCAAAGACAGCAGTCTGGGAAATAAACACATTTCCAGCACACCAATATGCCACAGATTTGATGCACTGGATTACTGGAGAATAGTCAACAACTAGGGTCAGTGTTAATACCCTAGTTTTGGGGTACCCAGAATAGCTTGAGACTTATTGCTAATCGTGATCAACATTAATACTGAAGATTTAGTATACAGGATAGGTTAGAACTTAACAATGGATTTAAGTAGGGTTAAAGACTCAGTACCCAGGATATATTGGTACAGTTAGGATTAATGCCAGATATTCATGCTGTGTGTGTGTAGTGTATCATCAGTAGAATGCTCTTTGTATTTTATGGTGTTTGCTAGCTTTTTTAGATTATAAAGGTCCACAGAGTGCTCTTTGTTTTGTATTAGTTACAAAATGCTTTCTGTATTGCACAGAAATCAATAGAATGCTTTATTTATTGTAACTACCGACTACTCTCAAGAGTTGTCTGTAATATATATTGGCCACTAGAATGCTCTCTGCATTGTTTACAAGCCACTTGAATGCTTTCTGTCAAAATATGTACAGCTTTTCTTGCAGTATGTGTATGTGCAGGAGTGTCTCAAGAGTTGTCGGTATAACTTTTTGTATAGGTTTTGCAACATTTTTTTTTTTAGTTTTCATTCTACCTGACTACATCTTAGAACCACACCCATCCACTATTTTACATGACCATGCCCACCTAAAATGTGTACACAGCAATACCTATATTTTGCCCCAGAGATAATCACTGGCAACTCTTTTGCTCACTGAAAAACAAGTTCCGTTCACACTGTTCAAAATTGGAGGGGACATTTAGCAAATAGAAAATCCACCAATTAACGCAGCATTTTTAAACATTATTGCTGATAGTATTTAATAATGTTGCAAGCAACATTTTGCCATCATACCATTTTTAACCCAAATACAATAGGTTAGGATGGGTACATTTGTGTGCCCAAAAAACAAGAAACAAGCAATATAATCACAGTTCAAGTTGTTTTACCACAGACTTTTATGTAATAGAGCAAATAAACTCAAATCTTGTTTTCTCTTTGTGGAAAAGTCAAGGTTCTTCTTAACACCAAATTGTGGTACTCCCTCAGTTCGTTTTAAAATACTGTTCAGTACAGACACTTCTTTGGAATCTCTGTCATAGAACCCTGGGCTGACAGATATGATTGACATTTACCAGGTTGAATATGTTCACTGTAATCAGTAGTCTGCAGAAATGTGGAAGTCTAGATTTGTACGTACAAGTGACAGTCAGAGAGAGTGATTGGCATGGACAGATGTCTAGATAATGCTATCATCGAGATTTCTCCTCACACATTGAATTCAATTTGTGAGCACAATGTTCAGTAGGTGAAGAAGTGTCAAATGATATTTACTTTTTTTCTCTATATACATATCAGTTTGCCATGGGTGCAGACTTAACAAAAAAAGGATCATTGTGTTTATTTAATTGTAACAGATAGAGAGGATAAATAGAATAAGATGTAATACAACTCAATATATTTTTGCTTGACCAGAAGATCAGTATTATTTATTATTCAGTTTATGGAACAGATCATTCACAGTCGAAGCTGACTGTTTATTGTTACCTTCAGTTGTGTAATTGAAATTCTTAAGATACATATTCATTGGCTGAACCATCGCCAGAGATAGGTATGGATATGGATAATTTATGGTTAAGCAAGAAACCAAGTGTAGCTTGTATGAGGAAGCAAGACTATAATAATAATAATAATAATACTTCTCTATATGAGGCACACACACATTCTGCTTATTTTTATTGCATTAATCAATTAGATTACGTCTGGTAAATGTAATAGTGGCCACTCATTAGTTAACTGTTCGTGTAAGTAAGACTGCACTTAAGCACTGGTCTCCACCCAGCTGCTGTGCCTAAGCCCCCCCTTCTGCTAGTGACACTTAATGGCACTTTGCCAGTCCAAAATCAAGCAAACTGAGATAATAAAGCAAGCTGTTGGTGTGAGTGAAGGTTTGTGTTGGTATTATTCAGACAGGTCCAGGATTAACCCTTCAGTGCTAGATGGGGGCAATTGACTCCCCCTGTGGTTAATTTGAGGATCACATTTTTCAGCTCCAATTTCAGAGCCAATTCTTGGTAAATGTTCCCCCAATTTCAATCTAGCATTGTTAATATTGTGTTAGCAGCTGTTCAAACACAACGCTTCATGCTTATTATGTCCTTAATCACTAAGCTGAGGATAGCGAGAGGAGATAACAAAATGTTTGTTCTTTTCTGTTTTTAGGATGTACAGTATTTTCAGGGATATAAACTAAAACAAATGAACTATAAGTAAATTTAAGAGTATAATATATCAGATGCATTAAAAAAAAAATTTGTACAGAATATTTACCCATAAAGGATACATGTTTGGCTCTATAATGGTGGAATGTTACACTACATGGAATTCCACTTTGTCACCAGTCCCTCAACTTACAGAACCATTCGTCCTAGTTTTTATAACTAATGCTGTTAATATTACAATCTATTTGTCTATTTATGGTGTAAATCTTGCTTTGTATACTAGTTCTTCTTTTTGTCCTATTATTAAATGTCAGGGTGCATTTTAGGTGATCCTGTGCCTATACTGTTGAACTTTAAAGTTACTCTGTAAGTTTCCACTAATGTCAGAATAGACCGCTGCACATTGTAATATTTATGTGAAAGTCCAACACACATCCAGAATTATCAGAGATAATTAATTTTCTCAGTATATGCAGCACTGGTGACAGGATCATCAGAGCATCAGTTTACAAATCTGCCCAAAATACTATTCAAAATATAGTGTTATAGGCAATTATTAATATATAAGAATGAGAAATTCACCCTTAACTGTGCAACCAACTTTGAGAAATCGTCAGATCAACTGTCGATCAGAAAATGCTGAGATTAAAATAATTGTAATCCAGTATATTTATCCCATTTATAGTGTAACACAATTTACTACACACTAGACAACATGCTCGGTTTTGTTCCAGGTAAGCATGATACTACAAGTCAATGTTCTGTGATTAAGAAAAAATAAAATAAACCATAGTGACATATTTATGTTTCAACAATATTTACTAAAATGTAATATACAATTCAATAAGCAAACTTTTTATTTGTTTTTCACATCCAATGGTTTATGTTTGTTTAACTGTTGACAAATGCAGCATTTTTGTCATGCATTGTTTTAAACATAAAAGGTTGAATCCTGTAAATTATAGGATACAAATAAAGGACAAATGTTAGTGCAAGTAAAAGTTGTCTAAATAATAAAGTACTGCTTAGCTAGTGAGAACATTTGGCACTGTTTTATTTACCCAGTTTTTTCCTTTTGATGTGTGACAGCTCACTGTGCTGATAAATGTGTCCACGGACGCTGCATAGCCCCCAACACCTGTCAGTGTGAGCCAGGATGGGGAGGACCGAACTGCTCCAGCGGTAAGTGTCCAGCTGCTGCTGCCTGTCTCCAAATGTTTCTGCTGTTTTGTCCTTGCTGTCCGGGAATGAATGGAAGTAGCATGTATACAGTTCAGTCAGTACCAACATTCACTTCCTATTATATTTGTTCTACTGACCAAATCATATAACTAATAGTATTACCATTACCATATTACAAGCAATTAATATTTTATAATAATATGTATGTTCAGCACTTTATAATAATAAAACTACTAGGTAGAATGTACAGCTCTTCAGAGTTGTACAATATAAGATACTGTCTCAACTTTCCTCTGCAGCTCTGACTTTTTGAGCCTGGCGGCTTACTCTGTTGCCACTACTGTTTGCAGCTCCCACAATGCATGAACTCTTCTGAGAAAGTGTCATTACTGAGATATGTTCTTCTGTTTTGCTGCTTTTAAAAGGAATCCTTCAAATTTTTCTCTGGGAGTCCTAAAAATTTCTAGTTACACCCCTATATAGAAGTTATTGTTCCAACAAAGCCGTGATTGTGCTCGTTTTTTTATTGAATGCTCATGAGTGTGTTACTTATTTGTGCACTGAAATTATTCAGTATCTACAGGATAATATATAGCATTTTTTCCCACTTAGTTTTCTTCTGTTATACAATCTGAAATGTGCAGTTATTTAGTATTTGTCAACACAAACCCATTTTATATTGTTATTGCTATATTTTGTTTCCTGGTTGACAATTGCATACGGTATGTCATATTTATGCCTAGATGTCAATGTGCATTTATTCACAAAATATTCTTAAATTAGTGGAGTACCAAGATGATGGTTGTTGTTACGGACTTGTTAGTGGTGTCGACTGGGTAAGAAAACTGCGCCTATAAGTCCTTAGTACAGCACTGAGTAATTTGTTTTGTCCATTTGTAAAGGTTTAAACCCTGTCTGGCTGGCTTTCATTGGCATCAAAGCAAAAGTTCACAGTGCTTTCTGGTCTGTGTGTGATCAAACAATAGCATAACATATCTGAGCTCTAACAGAAAAACAAATCCTAACTATATCTGGTGTATTTTTACAAACAGAATTACAAGTCAGTTGACAAATGCTCTCCCCACAGTTCTACAGACAAACCCTTCTTATAAGAGATCACTTGCAAGCTACTAAAATATGAAATGACAATTGATATCAATTGTCATTTCATATTTTAGTAGCTTGCAAGTGCACTCTAACCATATTTGCAATCACACTGAGTTTGTAGTGTTTTTTACCATTATCATTGTTTTCGGCAGTGTCAATTGATGCATGTTAATTGTTTAACACATCTAAGCTGTCTCGTTCCGGCCGAAGCGTATTGTGGACCTATCCATATTAAATTGATATATCTTTCCTTTACAAGCGCCCAGAACCTGACTATTTTTACACGTATACAACACTACGCAATGATGATGGTGTTCAGCAGCACTAGCTAGCCACTGCTGATTGGCTGATTGCGACTTGACCCCTCCCATTGATAGTTCTTGATTCATTAGTGCGGCTGCTCTATTATATGAAGTCGGAGATGTCTCTTTGCGTTACTTAATTTATATTTTATTTTGCATTGCAGCAGGAAAGACAGATGTTTGTATTTAATTACATTTTATGTGGTAAATGTGATTTTTGCATTTATAAATAACATTGTCCAGATACTATTCTCACTTCATTACATTATTATATTGTAGACAAATTGATTAATGCGACTTTAGCATTCACTACCCACACTGTGAAGCTACCCTTAAATATACACAGATGTTAATCATGACATAAACCTGCGTCCGACTGAGCGTCAGCTCGTCAATGCACTTTTTCATGCGTGCGTCTCTTGCTACTTACGTTCATGGTGCAGATGCTTTAACTCTACGTGAGTCCCATAGTTTATTGTTGGCTTTCTAATTATTCACTTGTGAATGGCAAAATATTCAGTGCAACTAAAAAAAAACTACCTAGAGCCATGAGGATTCTGTGCCCCCTCCATAACGTCTGCATTCCAGACTATATGTCTTACACTGACATCTTGTCATTCAGAAGAGGATTATGGAGACGGGAGTAATCTGCTCACTGGGTGCTGAATCAGAGTTTGAGACATTGGTTTGGAAAGATTCCAGTGGTCATGCAGACGCGCAAAATAGGATCTTGTTTCACTGACTCTGTTGTTCTAAATCTCTTCATGTTATCCAGAAGTAACATGACTATCAACTAGACAATGGAGACTCCTAGTTTGGGTTTAAAGTGTTAATGCTTAACTTCTGTGGGCTTGTCTGGAATGTCTAATAGAAATATGTGTTATATTACAGTGATAAAACACAAGCGATACAGTATAACGTCACTGACATATAATAGTTGTATAAAATCACTGACTGCATTGTTTGTTCAGAGTGCTTATAATGGAAAAGGAGAATAAAAGTACTATCCAAGTACTTTAAATAACCCCACATAACCTATGGGACATGATTGGCAGTGTCACTTAGTTGCTTGTTCAGCAAAAAACACATTGCCCTTTGCTGTAAAAATGTACATGGGTCCGTTACATGGGAGTTGGTAGGCTTGGTATCACGGATTCGGATATGTATTCAGCTTCTGATCAATTGTAACTCAATTGATCTCATATTGTGCAAGTGCCAGGACCAATTTATTGAGTACAGATGGAGGTATCTTTAGTTAATATTTCTGATGCATCACAGTGCAAAAAGCAAAACATGTCATAGTTTTGCCCATTCATTTCAATGGGAAAGGTGTGATAACAACCTTTGTATTTGGAAGTAAATTCACGAGTCAGCTAAATACAGACTTTATTGCACATACTGTTTGAACATCACAGAATATCACATCAACATGTCACAGTCTATGGTATTGCTCATTAATGGAAAAGGAGTGTTATTGATTTAATTAATATGTAGTGTAAGTCAAACTGTGCAATAAAGACTGATTTATGTTTATAAATACATTGATCTGACAAGCACAGTGGCTACTTTATAACTCTTGGCTGAATGCTCCTATACCAGTGGTTCCCAAACTTTTGCAGTTCGTGGCACCCTTAGAGTCTCCAAATTTTTTCAAGGCACCCCTCCAAAATAATTATTGAGCAGTCCTGTTTTAGAAGTAGCTGGGTCAAAAAATTGTAATAAGTATTTAGGTCAGGACAGAAATACTTATTTAGTTGTATGCAAAAATGCCCCCTCTGCATCCAGACACTCTGCCCTCAGGCACTCTGCCCCCTCTGCATCCAGACACACTGCCCCCTCTGCATCCAGACACACTGCCCTCTCTCACACTGCCCCCTCTGCCCTCTGTCACGCTGTCCACCCTCCTCTGCTCTGTCACGCTGTCCCCCCTCCTCTGCCCTCTCTCACAATGTCCCCTCCTCTGCCCTCTCACACGCTGTCCCCTCCTCTGCCCTCTCACGCTGTGTCCCCCTCCACTGCCCCTCTCACGCTGTGTCCCCCTCCTCTGCCCCGCTGTGCCTCTCCTCTGCCCCACTGTGCCCCTCCTCTGCTCTCTGTCCCCCTTCTCTGCCCTGCTGTCCCCATCCTCTGCTCTCTGTCCCCATCCTCTGCTCTCTGTCCCCATCCTCTGCCCCTCTGTCCCCATCCTCTGCCCCTCTGTCCCCCTCCTCTGCTCTCTGTCCCCCTCCTCTGCCCTGCTGTCACCATCCTCTGCTCTCTGTCCCCTTCTTCTGCCCCGCTGTCACCATCCTCTGCTCTCCTCCTCTGTCCCGCTGTCACCATCCTCTGTCCCGCTGTCACCACCCTCTGTCCCCCTCCTCTGTCCCGCTGTCACCATCCTCTGTCCCCCTCCTCTGTCCCACTGTCACCATCCTCTGCTCTCCTCCTCTGTCCCGCTGTCACCATCCTGTCACCAACCTCTGTCCTGCTGTCACCATCCTCTGCTCTCCTCCTCTGTCCCGCTGTCACCATCCTCTGCTCTCCTCCTCTGTCCCGCTGTCACCATCCTGTCACCAACCTCTGTCCCGCTGTCACCATCCTCTCCTCTGTTCCGCTGTCACCATCCTGTCACCAACCTCTGTCCCGCTGTCACCATCCTCTGCTCTCCTCCTCTGTCCCGCTGTCACCATCCTCTGTCCCCCTCCTCTGTCCCACTGTCACCATCCTCTGCTCTCCTCCTCTGTCCCGCTGTCACCATCCTCTGTCCCCCTCCTCTGTCCCACTGTCACCATCCTCTGCTCTCCTCCTCTGTCCCACTGTCACCATCCTGTCACCAACCTCTGTCCCGCTGTCACCATCCTCTCCTCTGTTCCGCTGTCAGCATCCTGTCACCAACCTCTGTCCTGCTGTCACCATCCTCTGCTCTCCTCCTCTGTCCCGCTGTCACCATCCTTTGTCCCCCTCCTCTGCCACGATCCCTCTCACTCTGCCCCGCGCCAGGCGCCAGCCATAAAAAAAACAAAACACAGAAACTTACCAATCCGTCGGGTGCCGGGACCCAGCAACCTCCTCTCTCCTGCAGCTTGTTACTGACGTCGATATTCAGTGACAGCTGCAGGAGAGAGGAGGCTGCTGGGTCCCGGCGCCCGGCGGATTGGTAAGTTTCTGTGTTTTGTTTTTTTTTTATGTCTGGCCCGCGGCACCCCAGTGACAGCGCCGCGGCACCCCAGTGACAGCGCCGCGGCACCCCTGGGAGCCGCGGCGCACAGTTTGGGAACCGCCGTCCTATACTATGGGATCCCATACTGAATAATAACAGGTTCACCATCGCAAGACCATGTCTGACTGCGAATATTTTTACTGACTATTTTATATAAATTAACTGAAAGCCAATATTTTTAGCTAACACAGTAATTATATAATTGTAAAACGCATCAGAGTGACAGTAGAATACAAAGGTGGTCATGCATATAATGACATGTGATGAATAATATGTGTAGTTTACTACTAAGGCAGGGTGCAATATTGTTGCTAATCTAAAAAAAAATTACAGCCATTTTCATGCTCAAGAATAATATATACTTTCCTACTCTCCCGAAATTTACAGGAGGCTGAGACTCCCTGTCAGACTCCCAGAAAAATAGACGTCCTCCAATAAGCCCCACCCCCTGTTAGGTAATGCCTTTGATTTCCACCATTTCCTAGCAAGGGTTGGGGCTACACTGACATAATGATTTCACTGCATGACATCCCCTCTCAAAAGTCAGCAAGTCTGGAATAATACAATAAAGATTGTATTGCATTTGATGCAGTTGTGTCCAGAGGGCAGTTCGTTGCTGTATCTAAGGACAACTAAAGTAACTGAAAAATAAATAATTGATGAAATGTACTGGATGATATATGTGAAAGACTAAACTTACTAGTTAGAATGAGCCTAGCTCAAAAGGTTAGAGATGCGTCTCTTTGACCTTGATAGCTTCTTATGTAGCCATCTCTTTGGCAGAAGTTGGCTATTGTGAAGTATTAACATCACTTGCAACAACAGAAGGACGCATACCCCCACTTAGTTCGCTGGGCCCCATAGCACAATGTAAGGGAGGACCCAACCATGACTGTTCACCCCTTTAAAGGGAGGGGAGCAGAGAAAGTTGTAGCTCAAAGAGCAAGGGCACTCTGGTTTCCAAAATTTAAATAGTCAGTATATCATATGTAACAGGGCAAATGCCTTTATTATAACACATGTAAATACTTGGCGAAATATAGAGATAAAAACACATAGAAGGATAGAAAAATAGATTTAAAATAAATTAACCCTTCAGTAACCACCGCTGGATAGGTTAATAGTACATCAAGATGTAGTGGGTAATGGGCAAAAATAGAGCTTATGAACTGTAGCCTAGATTATAAATAAGCTATATGATCATAAAGTGAGATATATATATTATTCTCCAACTTGGTATGCATATGTTCACCCCTTTCCAAGTTTGGGGATTTACTGCGCATGTATTAGTCTCTCACATGCTCGAAAGGAGCCTTTACTCTACTCTTCGGAGCATGTGTAGTTACGCCCCATAACACTCGGAAGAGCATAGCATTGGCTTTGGGAAGGTGACCCAACTTTGCTGGGCCATGTATCAACTGCATTGGTAATAGTTCCACCACTGAATGGCTATGGCTGAAGATGAGTGACTAAGAGTTATAAGCTATAAGAGTTATAAGAGTTGTATCCAGCTAGGGCTGCCTCCAGTTAACTAGTTCCTGGATTTATTTCCTAATTGTATTGGAAAAATTAGTAATTATGTTATGTTGCCCCAGTTTGTAGTTTCCAACAAATCCAAGGGCTGAGTTTTAAATATTGTAATATTTTTAATATGTACAGTTTTGTTTAGATAAATATTTTATGAGGAATGATCAGTATGCCAGATATTTATTCTCATGAGATTATAATGCTAATAATGTACAATATGCAATATAACACATTGAACAAACAATGGCTTTTCAGTTGTTGCCGAACAATTGTAATATCATCCTATCCAGCATCATAATCTGAAATGCTAAATGTCCAACAACTTTGCATACAGCCCTTGAAAGTGTTAATGGCTAAATAATGTGTTCGTGCAGTTTGCGGACATTGCAATATGCACTCTGACATCCATGTGCTGTAAATTAGTCTAATAAAGATTTATTGAGCAAACACAATGGAGCAGTCGGTGTGATCTGGCCAGATAGCAGACGTGTTGAACTCATCCCTTGGAGCTACTCTATCAAACCATCCATCAGACATGATCAGGATCACTGAGAAAATGCTGTTCATGGACTTTCAAGGACCTGACATTGATTTGTTCTTTTTGTTTGGTCAGAAAGCAGAGGAATTATCAGAACCTGCTGGGCTGTAGGCTTGGGTTTGGCACAAGTTTCCCATTGGATTTGTGAGCTAAATAGCAGCGTAAACAAGTCACAATATATATCTTTAAGCAACACATTTAGGGGTATATTTACTAAACTGCGGGTTTGAAAAAGAGGAGATGTTGCCTAGAGCAACCAATCAGATTCTAGCTGTCATTTTTTAGAATGTACTAAATAAATGACAGCTAGAATCTGATTGGTTGCTATAGGCAACAACTCCACTTTCTCAAACCCGCAGTTTAGTAAATATACCCCTTAGTCTGTGAAATTACATATACGTGTGTAATAAGTCTAAGGGACGACTGGACCATCATCCTTCCCATTCCTTGATATATTGTTGATATATTAATAATAATTAGAATAAAAGCTATGTTGACTCGTACATTGCTCTACTGTGCACTCTTCCATGATACTATATAATACCTATAATATATAATACTATAGAAATGTGCCATGCTGTTATATACAGTGAATTGTTTCCACTATAAATACAGTTGTCCTTAATGCAATTTACAATGTCACAACAATTCTTTAATATGTTTATATTGACATGTTTACGTTGACATGAAACAGTTTAATTATCAACCATGATTCACAAGTTTCCTAACAGTTACATTTTATTATTATGTAGAATGTTTTTGTGAATCACAGATATGCACAATGTGATCATTTGTGGACCAGGTTCCATGAAGGGCTGTCAACTGTTGGCCTGGGGGTTGTGGGGCAGAATTAGATGGAATTTAAGCTACATATTTACAATATTAGGCAGTTACAAAGAAGAATCTATGAGGTAGTTATAAAGGAATCTGTGTTTCATGGTAATGACAATTTCCTAACCATGCAGTGCAAAGTTGATGATTTGGAGCACTGACTCCCAGACATCCGATCAGTGCTCATCCTCAAAGTACCCCCAAAATCTCAATCTGAGCCTGGCTTTGCACACTAACCTGAAATTTGACATGGTGGAAATAGAGCAACATACTATCAAATTATGACCACCTCCGTTCATTCATTTAAACATTCCTGGTTTTCTCCGTAAGAGCTTCTCGGTGGGGATATTAGGGCTTTATCTATCACGTGTCACTTTTATGTGCTTGAAATATTTGTACTAATTTGATCAAAGTGTACATAAAGTGCACTGTCCTGCAGAATGTCATGTGAAAGGTGCAGGGACTGCCTTTCATAATTTGCCCTTTCTACCTTTTTATCTTATTTTTATAATGTTTTCCTGCAAAATGAAATCTCTTTTTTTGCATGTTAGTGCCAAAGTTAACACACAAATGCCTAATTTGCACACCTTTGTTCCTTATCAGATTATATGGTCTATGCCTTTCACTATAAAACTGGTGCAATTGCTGAGAAGTAGGAAAGTAACAAGAGCACTTATGCTGCAGATGTGCTCACAGATGTACCATAAACAGACTGTTGTGACTCTATGGCTTCATTTAAATTGATCAGTAACTGTAATTATATAGGCAGACAAGGCTGACACTGTCTATAGGACATTATAAGATAGTATATAGGGCATTATAGTATAATGTGTGGCAGTGCGAGCACTTAAAGAGCAAGTAAATAAAATATTTCATATTAATATATTTAAGGTTGTGTATTATTGAGCTGAGGCATATGGATGAAATAAGTGTTTATGTTTAACTAAATATGTCCACCATGCTCTTTTTCACTACTCTGCATGCCATGTTATAAGGGAGGCGCTTCTATAACACAATAAACACAGTGACTGACAGCCTGGTAGACTTGCTTTACAGAAGTTCATTTTTCTATGTTTGTGTTATTCCTTCATTTGCCTGAATTTGTATGTTTACGTTCTAAATCTATGGTTCATTACACTGGACAAAAAATTACAAAAGAAAGTAATCTTAACAAGGGACTACTGTTTTCTAGCTTGTTAACCCTTCCAGGTAGAGTTATCAAAAATGGGACCACCTATTGTTAGAGTACAAAACTACCAGATGTATAACGCCTTATGAAATGTGAATCATTTAGTTTCTGAATATCTTACTTGCAATGTTCAGACATATCAATTTTTATATTCACTCTAATAATCTACTTAAATGTTCTAGCTATACACTGGTCTGTTTCTTCAATAAGAAGATGTATTGTATGTATTTTCTACTTTAATTTAAAGGTACAATAGTCAAATTCTTTATTAATGTAGAAAGATATTACAATGCAAGTGAATAATAAAATTCCATCTCAGGAAATGTGTGTATCCTTACGTATAAAGGTTTGGAGGACACACTAATAACTGCAAATCTTCAAAGACTGGAAACAAAACTGCACATTTCCATTGTTTGTGCTCTTCATGGCTCAGAAAGCATTGACAAAATTGCCTACTTTCTTCAATAGAAATCCTTCCTTAGAAAACAGGACACAGTGCCTGAGAGCACAGTTGCCATAGGGGTAGAAACCCACAGTGCAGTAAATGAATCTTGGAGAAACAAAAGGTTGGAAATGAAACCCACATTTTGCTATTGTTGTCCCACATTTCAAAGCAGTCATTACTTTCATGTAGGACAAGAGAAATTGTATTTCTTGTTTTGGTGAAACCATCTCTTGGACTAGATTTGAAAGCACTCTGATGTATGTACATTATTGTGCCTACAATAATGGATTTAGTGATTTGATAATACATTGTGCTTTGTTTACTTGTGTTCCTGACTTCCGCCGTATTTTTTTCAACTTCTATGCAGTGATGATGCTGTTTTGGTCCTTCTTAATGTATCAATAGATAATATTTGTCTCAGGTAAGCACAGAATATTACTGATCATTTTTCAAAAAATCACTCTAACATAACATGCTTTGTGTCTTCTCCAATTGTTTTTGCCTTGAGCAGTAGGGAACTCTGAGTTGGTGACAATTTTCTATCACTTCTCGGTATAACTAAATAAAATGCCACAGGAAAGATGTGCACTTAAGAGGCTGTTTCAATTGTACTACTCCAAATAGGTTTTTATTAATAGCACAATAAATTGAATCCTCTTATAGTTAAGTAAGTAATATGGCTCATCGGTCTAAATTTCTTTATGTTTTATGTTGTATCAAATACTGGTTTTGTTGTAATTTTGTGTCCGTCCCCTTCCTGTAACCCCATTTTCTGTGTTGTTATTCTCCCTCCTCGTTTTGTTTCTGTATCCCCAATATTTTGAATAATTCTTCAATAAAAAAATAATTGATGGAAAGCAAAATCACAATAGTAGTTGTAATGCACACAGTAACCTGCAGTATATGCAGGGCTCACCAAGAGGAATACAGGGCCCCGGTACAACAACTTCATGTGGCCCCCTTATAGGTGCGCAAATTTAAAAATTTTGTGGGTAGGTGTGGTCATACAATTAGGGGCGTGCCTATGCATTATTGGGGCATGGCTGTTGGGAGAAAAGCGCTAGGCCCTGAATTCGCCAGAGCGTGACATATGTCCAAGCACTCCTGACTTTCAGGACATCTAGCACCACAGTGTAGTACAGAAAGAATGCAGTGTGTACACAGAGAGTTCACAGTCTTGGCCTGTACCTTAAATTGGGCAGAACACTCACCAAAAATTGACATTGACCCACTAGAATCACAACATTTCACACACTCTCCTGCTCTCTTCTACCTGTTCTTCTCACTTTCACCCCATGTGGCCGCAGGTTTCTTTAGTTGCGGCTTGTCTGGGTCCTGGAATATTGGGGGACCCTATTTGGAAAAAAATGGCTACATTTAGAAAAATTACAACCAACCCCACCGTTAAATCAATAGCGCCCATGATTAATAATTAGGCCTTCCTCCAGCCCCAACATTAAAATAGTATTCCCATTACCCCGCAAACAAAATAGCAACCATTAATTAGCCACCATCTACCTCACACACACTACATTGCCAAAAGCTCCCTGTGCCATCACACACACATTACTGTGCCCCTTCATCATCACCGCGCTATGCCCCCTTATGATCGCACTGCGCCCTCCATGCTGCCTTTGCCCCTTTCTTCATCCCCCTGTGCTATGCTGCCTTTGCCCCCTCCTTTCATCATCCCCCTGTGCCATGCTGCCTTTGCCCCCTCCTTTCATCATCCCCCTGTGCCATGCTGCCTTTGTCCCTTCTTTTCTTTATCCCCCTGTGCCATGCTGCCTGTGTCCCTCTTTTCTTTATCCCCCTGTGCCATGCTACCTTTGTCCCTCTTTTCTTTACCCCCCTGTGGCATGCTGCCTTTGTCCCTCTTTTCTTTATCCCCCTGTGCCATGCTGCCTTTGTCCCTCTTTTCTTTATCCCCCTGTGTCATGCTGCCTTTGTCCCTCTTTTCTTTATCCCCCTGTGCCATGCTGCCTTTGTCCCTCTTTTCTGACTTTCAGGACATCTAGCACCACAGTGTAGTACAGAAAGAATGCAGTGTGTACACAGAGAGTTACCGTAGTAACGGTAATACCGTAGTAAGGGTAATAATGCGCACTATTACCGTAGTAATGGTAATAATGAGCACTATTACCATAGTAATGGTAATAATGAGCACTATTACCGTAGTAATAGTGAGCCGACTGCATTACTTTCGGCAGTAACGTGGCCAATTGAATTCCCCCCATTGTATTGACATTATATAGTACAGCAATGATAGCTTTGTGCAATGCAAGAAACTGAAAAGACTGTTTTAGATAGATTTAAATGCAAGGAGCTTGGACATATATAGCTGGAAATTTGGGGAAATTGGCCACATAAATAGACACATATGTGGAAAAAAAAGTCTTAACTGTAAACTTACTTCCAAGGCCGCTGTATTGTCAAAGAAAACACAGAAGTGTAATAAAGTAAGACTATGTGAGACTAGTCAGTGCAGGACGGCAGACAGGCAACAGAAGGTTCCTTCTGGGGATAGAACATCACCAAGAGGATAAATTACCATAATGGAGCTCTTAGCTAGAAAATAGGGTTAGAAGGAACTCAGACAATTGGTTATAAGTTTGACCTTGACGTTGCAGAGCAGACCTTACGGTTCCAAGTCAGCTTTAATTCCCCCTGACTGCTTGTAACCCAAATACATCTTCATCTCAGATAAACAGCTGTGCTTCTTATATTACTTACTAGTCATTATAGATTCCATACATTTGACATATTTGTGAAAATAAGGATTTTGGCATTAATCTTGAGCATGAAGGTTGTATAACAATCCATTAGTAGTCTTTTTATTGTTTGATGTAATGAGTTTCCTGTCAGTTGTCATCTAAAAGTGATACTTTTACAAATATATATAAAGAATATTAATTCAAATTAACTGATTGGAGAGTGGAGATATGGACATATGGATTGGATAAATGACTGAGATGAGTTTTTGTGGAAAGCTTAGTAGATGTGGCTTAAAAAAAGAAGTAAACTAAGAGAAAAGTTAGAATTACTTTACGGAAGGATTTGTGGCAGTTAAAGTAACCATTCAATAAGACAAATTGTACAATAATTAGGAAAGTGGAGCATTGAGAATTGATGTTACAGTCTGGGCAATAGATTAACACAGATGGCATTAGGCTGGGATGAACTTGGACAGACTGATGGTGAAGAGGTAAATTCTATAAAAGAAGGTGCAAGGTTATAACCCATAATTCCACTAAGGTGTTGGGTAACAGAAGGGTAGCAAGATATGACTGTTTGATGTTGTAATGGAGGATAAGACCCTCCTAAAACTATATCAGAGAACAAGGCAAGAGAGGAGCAAGCAGGATGTGATAAAATATGTAATAATATGTTTGACGAAGAAGCAATATACACAATATGAAGCTTGATATGACAAGTTATAGGTACTGTGGGAGGGCACAGAGGGAATACAACAGAGAATTACCAGTGACCAATACATAACAATAGTACTAACAATCACTGACAATAACATGATGCCAAGTCAGTGACTTTGGGCAAACCTTTTTACAGAAATATGGCAACAGGTAGTGCAATACTTTTGAATGGTTCCACAATAAACAAACAGTTAACTGGAAAGTTGATGAGAAAGACGTTTTGAAACACATTGATATGTTACTACATTGTGAACTGTACATAAACCTATATTTTCTACATTTCCACATTTATGTAGGACAGTTTAAATTTGGGGGGGTCTATCCCATTCCCTGCCAGTCACTGACAACTGCTGGGAAGTCAGGAGATGCATCCTCACTCACGATGGTGAGCATGTGCCATGGGTACCTGCCACTGCCAGGCAATTCAAAGGTCTTTTAGGGGCCTCATAGACTTTTGCAAGAACTAGGTACACTCCTGGGTACATGATACGCCCCAAGCTAGGCATGACCACACCCCTTTTTGTGCACAAATACTTTGTCCTGATTTGGATTGGGATCAGTATTTAGAGTTATGTACATCAGCCAATTATTATTCTTACTCACTTCGATTAATTAAGGAAAAACTAAGCAAAATAGCAGTGAGACTGACAGACTGGATGGATTAAATGGTTATTTTTTTCCACCTCAACCGATTCCTATAGTTAATGTTCCTGTTATTTTCTGTCAAAATCTAACAAATACATTTGTAAAGTGCTCTGTGAACTTGAGTAGGAGGAAAGTGATTTGAAGATTTCAGAAAAAAGCAAGTAGGCTGTAATGCCAATAAATACCACACCCACTGGGATACTTTGCCATCTCAGGAGCTTGGCCATCAGTGAATCATCTCTCCATACTGGTGGTTTTGATATTTTATTTGGAACATATGAACTTGCTATCCTGTCTGGCAGTCATTTTCAGTCCTCAGTCTGGGCTGGTCATGTATTTCCTGTGTCCTATTCTGCCATTAAGTTTTGCAGGGTTATAGTGAGATTTTATCAGATTTCAAGTAGATGAGCTTTGTTGTAAATCCCTCAAAAATGCTAAATCTGCTTTAACCTTATCTTAAATTAACTGCACAAAGTCCAATACACAGTTTTATTTTCGCAAGTTGCAGAAAATAATTAGCATGCAAATGAAATGATCACTAATTAATCCTTTTGTCAGATGAACAAATATAATAGTGATTTCCAGTAAATGTGTAACATACAAAAGCACAATATTGGACAGCTCAACCATAACAAAATATTAACAGAACATATAGTATATATTATATTTTAAATAAAATATTTATTTACATAAGGCTAGTTAACAAGTGCCATTAGGGAAACGCTAGTGATTTCTCATGTCAAATAGTCCATTGACCCCCTTGTGTTCACTTGCAGCATATGTGAGTAAACAAAAAAAAGATGCTGCCACGGCGACACCAACATAGGTCCATACCCGTCCTCATTAATGTATAATATATGTCTACAGATAGTATTTAACTGTGATCTGAATTGTATGTATTTTATATAAAGACTGCTCAAAAGACAGCATAAATATCTATTTTTTGTAAATATAATTTCTCATAAAAGTTAACTATATTATTATTAGCAGAAATGTCTTCCATTGCCAAGCTGCATATTTTAAGGGCACTGGAGTTGACAAACCCTTGTGTAGATCAATGTTTCTCAGACCTGTCTATAACTACGTTCAGCAGTGCATGTTTTTACAAAATTCCATTGATAAGTAAATTTACATTAAAGGATTTGTACAGTTTTGCACAAGTACCCCTCTCCCTGACCTTCCCTCCCAACATGAGAGACTTTGATAGCAATACAATTACCTGTAGCCAGTAGTTGTATTGCTCTGCAGATCACAGCACAGGGGGGCTTAGTCTGTCTAATCCTATTCTACGGAGTTCTTCTATTCTGGTATCTAAAGCAGGGAACCTTGAGTCTGTCCTGTTTCCACCCTTAATCCTATTTAAACATCCTGAGTCACCCATCATCCAGAATAAACACTTGCCCCATAGCAAACAAAAAACCCAGTATAGAGATGTGAAAGCAGTCACATGATGTCACGGGCAGCATGGTGGCTCAGTGACTAGCACTTCTATCTCACAGCACTGGGGTCATGAGTTTGACTCCCGACCATGGCGTTATCTGTGTGAAGTTTGTATGTTCTCCCCGCGTTTATGTTCCACACTTCAAAAACATACAAGTAGATTAACTGGCTGCTATCAAATTGACCCTAGTGTTAGGGAATTTAGACTGTAAGTTCCAATGGGGCAGGGACTGATATGAGTGAGTTCTCTGTACAGCGCTGCGGAATCAGTGGCGCTATATAGATAGCTGATGATGATGATAAAAATCACTTATTGTCTTGTGAACAGCATAACTCAGTATTAAATTGACCTTTAGTGTGTTATTATACAACTAGTAGTACACATGAAATATGGATATTAATAATATACATATTTATATACAGTGTTCCCTCTCTATACTGTCAGCTTTAAAAACAGGCCAAAATTGGTGTTATAGTGAGGGTGTCATATAATAGAATAAATACATTTGAATACACTTTTGTGTTGAGAATATGCCCTGGAGTAAGTGAGGGTGGTTATATACAGGGGGTATTATAAACAGTGAGCACTGAACACATGTCTTCTACAGATCATACATTCATAACCACATCCTGGAACAATTAGGAAGAAGTTCACAGTGAATTTGACATTCCAAAATATGAAAGTAATCTTTTCCTTGATTGGGTGGTGTGTGCTAAGCTGGCTTAATGTGAACCTGTTTCATAAGAGTATATTTGGGCCTAGGCCTTAATTTACAAGGATTTATGCCACCCTCTGATCTACTCTGTTGAAAGAAATAAAACATCTGACAATTCAGTGTATTTTCCATTATTCAATGTATTTCATTTCAAGACTGGTGACTCCAGTTTTTAAATCATATGTATTTTAATTGGCATACTAAGGTTTCCTATAAAATGTTGTTAGTTAATTGTATTATCGGCGTGCAGATTATAATTACCCCATTTAATTTGACAACAGGGAATTTTTTCAGTTGTGGTTATTCCTATTCAATAACTAGCTCTGTATATCCAGTTCTTACAACAACTTTCTTTGCATATTTTCTGCTATGATAACAGGTTTGTTCATCCACCATAGTTATTTTATTGATGAGCAATCTGAATCATTAATGACTAGAGCAGGGGTCAGGGAACTTTTATACCTTTTACCCCAAAATATTTTATTGAATGTATTCAAAATTTCTTTGAAAGCTTCAACTTCAAAACTTCAGGTTTTGAAGAAATGATGTTGCTTCATTTTTGATATGAGAGCATCAATATTGGGGCATTTTGATGTCAGAGCAATTTGAATACAGTCTTCAGCGTCCAATCGATTTCTCTGCTTTCTTTTTATGTTCGTTAGAGTGGAAAATCCTTGTTCACAAAGGTAGGTTGTTGCAAAAGGCAGCAAGTTTTTGACTGCCATCTAATGTGCAATTTTGAATGCCTTTGCAGCTGTTGACATCCAAATATATGACAGATCTGCTTTTTTTCAAATGCAATACGTGCTTAATTATTGCATCGAAGCTCAAGAAGTGCCTCTGCCAACCCTTGTGGCTCTTCTGGTACAACAGAAATTTCACATTTAAAGGGGTTTACAATCCAACTAACAGCATGTGAATCGGCAGCATTACCCCCAGGAATTTAATTTTTACCCCATTTGGGGTAATTTATGTAATTTTAGTCCTTTGACTAGAATAAGATCAGCCCTTGATAATTTTGTTGTCCTTTTTTTGGCAGCTTGTGACATTGATCACTGGGGACCGCACTGCAGTAGTCGATGCCAGTGCAAGAACAGAGCATTGTGCAATCCTATTACTGGAGCATGTCACTGCGCTTCTGGATTCAAGGGCTGGCGCTGCGAGGAACGTTGTGACCAAGGGACATATGGGAATGACTGCCACCAAAAATGCCAATGTCAGAACGGAGCAACTTGTGACCATGTAACTGGAGAGTGTACATGTCCTCCCGGTTACACTGGTGCCTTGTAAGTATCTGCCGTCTAATGTGAGCTGTGGGAACAATGACAGAACATAACAATATAGCCAGATGAACACTCCCCTTAAATGTTTGAAATATAAATATTAGTCATGGATGAGCTAATGCTTGAAGGATAGCTAGATATGAACCAAATCTCCAATCTAGCACTAGTTGTTCATGTTTTTATTTCAACCACATTGCTTGGCGATTGTTCAAGAAAATTGCCAGTGGGAGTGACCAGCACGCATGGGGGCGTGTCTATAATTTTAGAGAGTGCTTGGCTGCTCTCCAACTCTCCCTATCCCCATAATATACATCGGCAATGATTCGTACACTACTGTTAGGTGTATGCAGCTCTCTATTTTCGAGCAGAGCCGTGTGAAGCGGGGGCAGGGTCCAACCACCTCAAATATACAGTGCCCCAGGCTTGGAGGGTGGTTTCCAGGCACTAGGAACTACCCCCCTGTTTGCCTATGATATCTTAGATCTGAGGATTTATGTTGAAAATACGAGCACCCCTATTTCCCCAACTTGCCTTGTTCTCTGGGATTCACTGACCCACTGAGATAACAAATGTCCAATGCTGATGAGGCCACACTCTACAATATCAGGCCAAATATCTGACATCGCTGCATGTATTGTGGAATTTGTAGGCAACATAAATTAGCCTTTCTCCGGCATTTGAAAGGATCTCAACTTCTATGTTCTGATTTGGCAATACATTCATCATACAATCAGAAAGAAGGGGCTGTCAATACTATGTTCTCTCATCTACAATGACTCATAGGAGGTCCATGGTCCGGGTCTCCTAGTTAAATGAAAACTGTTTTTTGTTTTGTGCTCGGAAAATATTTATACTATATTACTTCATCTATTAGTTGGCTGTTTGAAACTTTCTTCTTTCATAGTAAGACTAAAAGTAGGTAAAAGCATGTAACTATTTTAAAGAAAAAATATTACAAATTAATTATTAGTAAAAATGCAGTATGGTCTCATAATAGATCCTATCTTAATAGTTTTATGTTTAACTGCTTTTTTAGTTGTGAGGACCTGTGCCCGCCTGGTAAACATGGTCCCCAGTGTGAAGAGAGATGTCCGTGTCAGAATGGGGGAGTTTGCCACCATGTCACTGGAGAATGTTCCTGCCCTGCGGGATGGATGGTGCGTCACATTAATTAATTATGCTAGTTTTGGCTAGCTTCGCATATGTAATGTGATCAATGAAAAATAATTAACTAATTCAGTCAATAACCCTTTTTCTATCATGCTCAATGACCTGTGGTAAAAATAGTAATTAATTAAGTGATACAATAGACAGAGTGCTTCCTTAATCCCCTCAATGCTTGATGGAGTGTGAGTCTATTACAATATGATAGAGGAAGAGATAATTTACATTTAAAAGTGAAGTATGAGGTGAATTTTCTGGCATTTGCTACAAAGATTAATTCTAACATAACTGTCTTATGGCTATTAGTCTGCTGGACTCTTATGTAAAGATATGTTCAGATTTAAAGTTAGTAATACTGTAACTGTGCTTGCACTTATGTTACTAATGTTATTTTTATAAAATATATGGAACAATAGCAAAACTAGGGGATTAACAACTACTACCCATTGTTTACAGTTTACACGCAGTGGAGGAAGCCATCTTGTGGGCTCTAAGTATATTCAAAATATCAAGAAACAGGCTTAGTGACACTGCATTCTCATAAGCACACAAATGGCTGCTACAAATGTATGCAATATTTTTATATGGGAAGAGGGCAGGGTATACAGATGCCTGTAAACTCCCCTAACTGCCATCACCTATGATGCTTTTTAATATATAGTACCTGGGCAATTAGACAGTATTATGTCAACACACTGCAAACAGAGCAGTGTAAATAAGTGGTGCTTAGCATTAGGCTATTGGTCGCAGCATTGGTTTTCATACAGTATATTTAATGATACACATAGACCAGTCACTACATACAAATAAAAAAAACAGTCCAGTTGGAATGCATAATAGTTCTTTTACTGTATAATATTAACAGGGATATTTTTTGAAGACATACACATCTCACTAATGTACACCATCATTCTCTATTATTTGTTGACAAATGTAAATCTAATTATTTTTACCCTTTGTGTTACTTTGAAAAAATATGGTGTTTGTATTTTTGGAGCTTGAACTAAGTTTTTACATTGTTTTGCTTAAGGGAAAGTGCCTAAAAAATGGGGCAGGTGTTTATTTTAATTAGCTGCAGTCACAGTGCTTTAATCATCTTTCCAAGCTGCTTGATAACGTTATGTTTTAATTTAGGGCACAGTCTGTGGCCAACCTTGCCCCGAGGGTCGCTATGGCAGAAATTGTACTCAGGAATGCCAGTGTCATAACGGGGGGACGTGTGACACTGCCACAGGTCAATGTCACTGCAGCCCTGGATACAATGGAGACCGGTGAGAAAAACACATATGTGCACTTCTGACACCCAGGTTTACAATAGAGATGAATGAAAGTTTTAAAACAATTCTGTCAAATATTTGCCGGATTTGGCTGCCAAATTTCACACATTTCGATGGTAGAATTTGGCTTTAAGGATTCCCAGTAATACCCGAACCACAATATGAATTGATCGTAATGGTGTCAACTCAATTCATAGACTAGAAATTTAGCGAATTGCAAATGTACAAATACAGTGGGGTAATGGGATTCTGTGGGATAGAGAAGAAAAAGTGGAACATGAAGGTTCTATTGCCAGAACTGTGTACATTTCCGCCGCAACACTTGATACACCTGAAATTGTGTTCATCTCTAGCTTATACTCATGATATAGACAGCTTGACAGGGCAAATATAATTGTAGAACTCAAATTCTGTTGTTTTTGTGATTTTCTCACCTTCGTAATGATAGCTGTAATGGATCGGATAATAATTGTTAATCACTTTCAGTTCATAAGTAAAATGTTGGTTCTGTGAATATAGATACATGGAACTATGATTAGCGATTTCTTTTAGAGCACATATTTAGTGCTCTCTACTTTCAATTAAAACACATCACACATCAAGCTGGCTAAACACTGTCTCACCGAAGGTGATTGGCGATTTAATAATAGCTGAATTACTTCAGGTTGTCTACTTGCAGTAAAGTATAAATATCTACTGAGCATGTTCTACTATTAACTGTATTTAGATGCCAGGAAGAGTGTCCTGTTGGGTTGTATGGAAAGAACTGTGCTGAGACCTGCCAATGTGTTAATGGCGGAAAATGTTATCACATCAGTGGAGCGTGCCTTTGTGAGCCAGGCTATACGGGCATACACTGTGAGACAAGGCTGTGCTCGGACGGCCTCTACGGGATGAAGTGTGACAAAAAGTGTCCATGTCATGTAAAGAACACTCTAAGGTAATGTGGAATTTGTTTTCTTTTTGTATGAAAACACATGCAATAATTATTTGTACAGTAGCTAGCCTGCTACGCCAGACTGTGTGCTATTTATATGTTAAGTAAGTGGAACTAAATAAAATAATGTAAATATTAAGTATACTGCATATCTGCATTACAGGAAAATTATTTGGGGAAATTTATTTGGGTTCCAGGCAGGGCCGGATTAACCCTAGGGCTAACTGGGCTACAGCCCAGGGGCCTCGGGCATCCAGGGGGCCCTTGAAAGTGCTCAACAGCATTATTGATCGGTCGGGGGCCAATGCTGCTGAGCACTTTCACTGCAGTCCTTCCCTGGTGTGCTGTAGTCTCCTTACTGAGGAGATCTGGTGAATCTCACTCTCAGGAGATCTCCTCAGTAAAGAGCGTACCGCGCGCCAGGGAAGGACTGCAATGCCAGGAGAAGGAGTTAAGTGCCTTGGGGGCGGCTCGGCTCACCGGGGGGGGGGGCGGCTCGGATCACAGGGGGGGGGGCCCTCATGGGGGAATGGATGCCCCCTTAGCCCAGGGGCCTCCATTCCCTTAATCCGGCCCTGGTTCCAGGTCATGTGAGCTTCAATTTACTGGAAGAGGTATTAAAGGCTGGGACTAGGGATTTGCATTAAAGATTGTGAACCCAAGTTTAGGTTAGGGATTAGTGATACTCAGCTAACTCTTACTGCTTTGCTGGGCTAGTATGAGGGGATCTGCACATGAGTGAACTGGCTTTCTGGTTGTCCAAGTTCAATAGGCTTTCCCATGGAAGCTTTCTCCAGACAGATCCAGCGAGGGATATCAACGGTAGGGAGGGCTTGATAGATAGGGAGAAGCCAGAAATAGGACTTTTCTCTAATTAATAACTAGGGGCCTGATTCATTAAGGATCTTAACTTGAGAAACTTCTTATTTCAGTCTCCTGGACAAAACCATGTTACAATGCAAGGGGTGCAAATCAGTGTTCTGTTTTGCACATAAGTTAAATACTGACTGTTTTTTCATGTAGCACACAAATACTTGATAGCTTATTTGTACACTGAAATTTAAAGTTGATATTTGTGTGCTACATGAAAAAACAGTCAGTATTTAACTTATGTGCAAAACAGAACACTAATTTGCACCCCTTGCATTGTAACATGGTTTTGTCCAGGAGACTGAAATAAGAAGTTTCTCAAGTTAAGATCCTTAATGAATCAGACCCTAGGTCTTCAAATCTGAGATATTTCCCTATAAAATATTATCACTGAAGTAAATGGGAGTCCTGGGTAAATGATCAGCAATGACACAGCAACTTGAGACAGTTCTGCCAGACTGTCGCCTCATGGGTCTGTGAACTGTCAGTGTAAAATGCAATTTTAGTGATAAGCTGACATCACATTTTATCACAAAGTGATTCCTAAGCCCCCAATGATAAACCTTTAGATATTTACTAAGCTAGCTTACCTTTCAACATTTACCCAACAGAATTGTGACAAATTAATCACCCCCTCCCCCCCAATGCATACAAAATCTCACACAAAAATGGTTGGTATTCGCAGGGTCCACACCCATATTTACCAATGGACCCTGGTAATTGAACATTGCGACCATGCAGTGTATGTTTTCTTGCAAAACGGTAGACAGAATGCAGGATCATTTTAAAATAAGATGTGACTTACGTTGCTAAGTGAGGTTTCATGGACCTTTCCCCATTAACTAAAATGGTTGTTGCAATTACTTTGAGTAATTGGAAGTGTATATTTCAGGGAAGCGTTGCAGTGGATTAAGAATGGTTTTCTTCCCAAAATGAGTTGGGTTCGTGTTTGTTCATGTAATATGCAGCGTAATCAGCAATTCCTGGATTTTACTGGTCTGTGTAAAGCACAAAACAGCATAGTCGACAGTCCCCAATTGTGAAAGCAATTCCATGTATTGACTTTAGGTGCTGTGATTAATCAGTTTAAAGGCAGTTGCTAATGCTTTGCTTGCTCATCTCGCCTATGAATCCTTTTGACTACTAATTTCACATACCCCAAAGCATCCCTGGCCCAGAAACAAATTGAAAGCAAAATAACATTATATTCTCACATCTTACGCATGGCAAAGCAAATTTAATACAAAGGAAGTATTACTGTTCAGTTTCACAGCTTGATTTAAGTAGTTCATAAGAATTAATTTAGAAAAATATATATTTTGCATCATGACATTATAATTATTTTTTTTTTGAAAGGTCGTGATTGGTGCTCTCGTGTCCTAAATGCACAAAACATGTGATAATAAATAAATAAATAAATTGTACAACGGTATGACAATCTTCATTTCTTCCTCAAAAGAGAAAGAGTCACTCTATTCCCAAACTCCTGAGCCATAAGACCACATAGGAGGCAACATTCCTCAGACCCACCTTCGGCGCAAGGATAGGGTAGGTGCCTTTACCCTTAGAACCGCTGAAGCTTCACCCAGGGACTGGAAACTTCTGAACCCCCTCCCCACACCCACACACAGACGGGGGGTTGACTTTGTTCTGGGGGTTTGAGCCTCAAGGCCACACCATCCCCACTAGATCTCGAGGAATACAGAGCCCATAAGGGCCCACCGCACCGAAACCCCCCCACAAAAGTGAAAGTGACAAACATGGTGGAAAACAAATAAATAGCACAGTGTGGGTATGGCCCCAGCCTAATGGCCGGGCAAATATAAAAATTCTGCCAGCCAGCAAAAAGGCCAGGGTAAAAGAAGGTGATGCAGTAAAAAGAAAGTAAAACAAATGTGCCCAGTGCCATAGAAACCTCAAGTGATTCTCAGGCACCGCCAGGTTGCCGTTCCGGGAGCACATGCTCCCGGGCCTGACCAGAAAACCAAGTGCATCACTGCCGGAACTAACTTGATATTAGTTAAAACGATAGATTATAGTGAAATTATATGTATAGAACATTAATTTCATAAAACTTTTAAATAATAGTTGTATAAGTCACAGTGTTTCCAGAGGTGAACCTGACTTACCTTTAAAGGGATAGGAACAGAATTGCAGCATTTTGCTAGGCGGCCAGGAGACAGTATTGGATTGGACGGCAGTGGGAAGTACCTGGCTAATGGGGTAATTCCATGATAGCTAATCACAAACTAATTATGTGACCCTCACATCCAACTCTGGGATGAACTCTTCAGCCAGGAACACTCCAACAATGGTGCAGTCCACCGGAGACATCACAATAATTGTTGCAATGCAGCGTCGGTGCTCCTTAGCTTAGTGATGTTATAGAGACATGTCGATCAGGACCCTTATGCTAGGCACATCTATCAACTGAAGTGTAACATTTATTTCAGAGGAGGAGAGTAAGCAATTTAACACTTGTTTTTGTTAGGTTCAATATGGAGTTATTTTTTCTTCAATTGCATTCTCAGTACATAAATAACTGTAATTTCATCTGTTGATAATGTATGCCTATGAGCAGTCACCTCCCCTCTGTAGTGACAACATAGGCCTGTCCTACAGATAAACATGAATGGACTTGTAGACAGACTGTACTGTATAAGTCTGTACACGCTGCCCTGGATCTCCCAGAGCTGAAGTGTATTTAGATTGGCGTGTGTGGCATGGGATGAAAATGCTTCCTCAAATACCTTAATCTTTAATGGGCTCTGAACACTCATTATTTATAATATCCTTTCCCAGCTATTCTTCTACAACTATAGCCACAAAATCCATGTTGTGTAAAAACAACAAGGGAATTTCACTATAGAATAAACAAAAATAAATATATATCTGATTTTAAATAGTTTTACACACAGCATTTAACAGGTGAACCAATATTCACTGGGAACTAATGACATCACTGAGGCATGAGGCAAACATCATTAAATATATTAATTGGATATAGTGTCAACCAATTTGTATTTTGTTTATTTAGTTACCTATATTTTGCTGTCCCTCGCAAATAGCAATAATAAACTTGTGCCTGAGATATCTGCCTGAGGTTGCCTCTTTATAGACTGCATTCTCATCAGGGGCAGCCCGGGGGCGCACAGGTGGCCGCATCACATGACATGCGATGCGGCCGTGTCATCAATGACACGGCCGCATTGCGTGTCATCTGATGCGGCCGCCTGTGCGCTGACGCGGCTGCATCGCGTGTCATGTGATACGGCCACCTGTGCGCCGCTGGTAATATTCAGGTAATACTGCATCCACGGGGGGGGGTGGCGCGGGGGCCCGAACAGCGGTTAGACTGGGCGGCCTGGCCCCTGCCCCAGCCCACCCCTGATTCTCATTAATAGTGGTTCAGTCCACAAAATATCTGCCCCACAGTGTAAGGGAACACTTTAAAGCAAAGCTACTATTTTACATTAATATATATTAAAGGCTGTGTGCCACTGAATTGAATAACATAAAGGAACTAACTGAAGTTTCATTTGCAGCTACATATGTCTACCATGCTCTTTTTCACCCCTCTGCAGCAGGTTTCCATGTTAGTAGGGTGGTAGGGACCCATTGTGTGCCTTGTTTTTATACAAGTGTGCCTAAAAGATTCAGAGGCGCATGGGTTTACAGAGAAAGGTGGCGGCATTTGCGGAGCAGGTGTTTCCAGAAAAGTACAGATTAAATACCACTGTCCAGTGCAGAACTTTATTTTTGGAGAGCGAGATGATTGACATGAGATAAAATGGTGGAGAGGGTGTATTTTTATGGGTGTTCCTGGCTGTGTGGAGAGGCATACAGTTATTACCCTAAATTTTGCACCAGCTCGGAGATGGTGAAAATGGGGTCTCATCTTATACTCATTTATATGACTAATTTAAACCATAAATTATGCTAAACGAATCCGTATTTTAGGAGAAAAACTGAAACATTTATTTTATTGAAAGGTACTAGGAGGTGATGTTGCAGTTTTACACAGTGCTCCTCGAGATTTGTCAGCCTCTCTAAAACCATTATAAATGATCTCCAGAGAGTAACTGGCTGCTGGGCAGACATGCTTTTCAGAAGTGCACTTTGTGGATTGATGGATTCATCCACAGATACAGGAATGTCACAGTAAATCAAGTAAATGTAATCTCAGCTTTTAAACCTGAAATTGTCCCATCAGGACACTGTCCTAAAGATGTGGGAAACAACTTCAATGAGTGAGGAAGTTTTACTTTGTAACAATGCTGCAGTGGAATGTCGGGTACACTTATTAGTATTAAAAAAAATATATACAACCTGTATAATATGCAATGCTTTACAGAAAATAGTGAATCATTTACATCAGTCCCTTCCCCAGTGGAGCTTACACACCATATTTCCACACATACCTAGGTTCTTGTTTGTCAGAAGCCAATTAATCTACAAGTTTGTCTTTAGATTGTGGGTGGAAACCAGAGCACATAGAGGAAAGTCACACAAACACGGGAGAACATGCAAACTCCACACAGATAGTGCTCTGGTGGGAATAAAACTCAGTGTTGTGTGGCAGCAGTGCTAACTACTGTGCCACCATGTCTGAACATTTACATTTTGGAGTTTAGTGGTTCTTTAACTGTCAATGCAACCCCACTTGTTCTGTGACAGTTCTATTGGTTCGCTAGATTTAAATAACCAAAAGTACTGTAACAATTCTGTTTGTGCAACTGTTGTTGATATATCTAAAGAAGAGATAAGAGGAACTTGCAGTTATTTTTGTCTTAGACCCAGGCAGTTCCTCATGGGCTCTAGACTTATAATAATTATTATTATTCATGCAAACTCTGCAGAAATCACACTGTAAACCTTCGCTGGCACATACTGCACTCAAATTTGTTTGTTACATTGTAACAGTTCTATTTCATTGTTGACATTCTGTGTTAGAATATTGATATTACTCATTATTGGGGTTTATTTTATTATATTTTTACAATATGGGTATTTTCTCCTATATTACTTCAAGTCATACATTGGGCAACAATACTTGTGTGTATGCTCTATGCAATATTTCATGTAGCTATCTCTACCATTTAGCACGTTAGTTCCAAAGACGTCCAGAGGGGACTGACAGACAGAACATGCTCATAAAACAGTTTTTACAGTGACAAGACATTTGATTTAGTTCTTAGAACAGCCATTGAAGTGAGAGGGAGGATTCTACCAAGGGAAGTGGTACAAGTGTCCTATTGTACTACTCATGTTAACATGCTATTTTGTTTTACACAGCTGACCATGTCAGTTTGTTATATTATGCAGCAGCTGCCCTCAAACTGCAGACTCAATGGGACTGCTGTTTCAGGTACAGACAGATGGTCTTCTTGCCAGGTAATGGATGTTTAGCTGGAGACTTTAATTCAAAGATTCATACAGTAATAAATCTGTTTTCTTTGTCATGTGCTTCACATTAAAAGACATAGTGCATAATCCTTTTATTTTAATAGCTGACATAAATGTAGTTGAAATAAAAAAAGACAGAATCACATACATGTGATTGGCATATATGCTGACATACATGCACTATGAGCAGAGAAACATTTACACTAGTGCACTGGGATTTGAGAACCAATATTGGTGTTAAAAATATTTTTTTATGGATGACGGACCAATCTGGGCATTCCATTATTGTGTAGTTGCAACTATACACTAGACTCAGGGCAAAAGCAAGGTTTCTGTCCAGCAGATGTTTCAATAATCAACCAAGGGTGGAAAAATGGCAATCTGGAAGTCATTTCCTACGTGCATGATGTCACAAAGCTTTTATACCATGCATCTTGGAGGTGGCATTGACTATTATTTTCATGGGCTGCTGTTCACTAGATAGTTCAAATAAACCAGTGGACTGTATTTAATATTATACTCGTCACATACATGACACATGGAATAAAGCTGACCCAGTTATGCATCTATTTTCCAGTTAAAAAATGGTTTGACATAGGTTTTCCCCTTGTTTGCAGTGATTAGCAAGACAAATAATTACAAAAATATACAGTATGTGTAATGATTGTGAGTGTAAGGCTAAGCTTCACAGCGCCAAAAAGCAGGCACTAAATTGTTAAATAAAACATGTATTTGCCCGACACCATTCTATTGTAATTGACCCCCAACGGGTCTTGTCAGGTATATTAACATTTAGCAGTTAGGCATTAGAATAATCTACTAAATTTAAAAGGCAGAGGGATATCCAAGCAGAAGTAAATTTGGATTCCTAATTTTAAAGACAAAACTCACATACCTCATTTGTTTCTTTTAATTTTGTTTGTAACATGTTCCGATTTGTGTTGTGCTGCTTCTGTTATTTTGTATGCTCATAAGTGTCTAAACAAAGTCCTGTAGCTGTCTTGCAGCTTTTCTCAGTTTTTTGCTGTCAAGTCAAATTCAGACAATTTACGCGTTAAAGTGCTGGAGTTCATTAATATATACATAATAATACTTTTATGTATATTGCAATATTGGCTCACATGATCTCCATTTCTCTCCCCTAGAGGTGGAGGATTCTATGATATACAGGACTGTCATCTTGAACCTTGCTCAGTTATTAGAAGGTCTAATGCAGCGCAGAATTCTCTCTCCTGGTATTATGAGTCAATGACTAAACAGTCTGGGTATCGTGCAGGGTACAGAGGGCAGAAGTTGGTATCGGGAACGAACAGGAGCGTTTAAAAGTTTTTTCCTGTTCTTTACAGGAAGTTAGTTACTTTTAAAAAACTGTAAAGTTACTGTAATAGAGTAAAAAATCAACTGATGATAAAATTAAAAAGTAAAATGTATGACATTTCTTATATTAAATGTTGATTTTAAAAGATGTGCTATATTAATATGTATTTTATGATAAAGTATTTTATGCCTTTAAATTTTAAAACAGAATACAGTAAATGTCCTATGTTTGTAGAACAATTCATTGTCTGTGATAGCATAATCTTTTATCACTTAAAAAATCATTTGGTTTGAGTACTTTTGTCCTAACATAATGTCAGGGGGAAAACTGGCATAAATTCTGCCCATGGTGTCATGTTCAGTCTTTGAATCATTTGTTCACTTGTCTCTTTCATCCTGTCCTCTCAGCTGTCATCCTATGTCTGGAGAATGTTCCTGTAAGCCCGGCTGGTCTGGACTTTACTGCAATGAGACTTGTTCTCCCGGCTTCTATGGCGAATCCTGTCAGCAGATCTGCAGCTGCCAAAATGGTGCAGACTGTGATAGCGTGACTGGAAAATGCATCTGTGCTCCCGGTTTTACGGTAAATCAGACGTTAAGCTCTTCTATTTCCTGCCCTTGTGCTTCACAGGGGTGAAGACTGAATTCTGGGTGCATTTAATGACTAGTGTAGCTTATGAAGAGATGTCTATGCCATTTAATGAGACCTGATGGGGCCTGATTCAGAGTTTGGCTTACACCAGTTTGCGGAGCATAAAATGCATTTTTCATACTGCACATGCCCACAAAACAAGAGCACACACAGCATGTATTCAGAGTTGGACATAGTCAACACTTATGACCCCTTATGTCTGGGGAGGGGTGATGGGGGGGAAGTCAAACGCAGCCTGAGTACAGTAAAGGCAAATACTCCCAATATAGACCTGATGATGATGATTGAAGTGGTGATAGCAGAGAGACAGTTTCTTACACAAGATAGTACAGAATGGGGGAGGTCAGGAGAGGAGATGATGGAACATTGGGATTTGAACCCCAATTGTAGATAGTCAAAAAAGGGAGTGAGAGGAGAGAAAGTGAGATAAACAGTTGTAAAGAAGTCACTCAAGTAGTTTGGAGGTAAAGGGGAGGAGAGATATAGGGGGGTAGTTGGAGAGAGAGTCTGGCTCAACAGATGGCTTCTTTAGGATTGGTGAAATGAGCACATGTTTAAAGGTGGATGGAAATGTGCCAGTGGAGATAGGAAGGTTGAATTAGTGAGTTAGATGTGGGCATGCAGTGGGGGAGTAGAGAAGTTGGAAGGAAATATGGTTGGGGCAGGTATGTTGCAGGGTGAGATGATGAGATGAGTGCAGAGCCTTTGTCCTTGGTCATACTGTATATATGTATGTATAGGCACAGCAACATTATTGTACAGACCCCATTGGCGGTTGCATGGCAAAGATCATTTGCAGAGACTTTGTTGGCAGAAGAACTGCAAAACCCATTGCCATTGCATAAAGCCAATGGAACAGATCCCATTATCAGATAGACACATTGCACATACCCCATAAACAGCCACTATGTACATATCCAATTAGTGGACATAATGCACAAACCTTATTGTCAGTGCACAGAGCTTGTTGCACAGACCTTACGACCAAATTTCAATGTCCAGTTGATATACTGGGAAGAGAGAACTGGGGACCATAAGAGTACAGAGAAGACACATTGAATATAATATCAGGGCAGTGGATGAATTGTAAGCATGGGGAGTGACCTGGGCTGCATTGGTTTGTATGTGAGTGGATATGAAGTCGGGGTTATGATTTGTGTATACATGCTTGGAGGTATGTATGATGGTAGAAGTGGACTTGATAACAGGTTGTGCCTTGTGCACTCAGGAACGCTGTTTCCCAGATGAGAGTATTTTGTTCAGCATGCTATGCTCTTGCCTGGATGGGTTTCCTTCAGCCCACATAGCAAGAGAGCTTGAGATAAGCAGGCCCAGTTCAACATGGAAGCCAATTCAGATTAGAGAGCTAGCTTTGAAGGCTGGATAAAGGCAGCTAACGAGAGGGTATACCACTGCTGCATACAGCTTTGAATAAAATGCTCTCTACTGAGAAAACTGGGTTAAAAAACAACCATCATAAGACCTGGTGACAGATCCACGTTAACAGGAAGTCATGTCCACAATAACAGTACTTCCTGCCCAAGAATTTTTTAGGGGAAAGAACCACACTCCTGTTATTTTTAATGAATGTGTTTTTGCCATTATATAAACAGCAAATGAACATGCCATGTGAGCAGATTAACCCTTAACAACTTTATAGTTATATAACTATTTTAATAGTTTGTTTAACAACTCCCTTTTTGTCAAGTAATGACTGTCAGTGAACTCATGAAAACTTGATGTTCTAGGGTGTCGATTGTTCAGTACCTTGTCCAGCCGGCACATATGGGAGTAACTGTTCTTCTGTTTGTATATGCAAGAATAATGCTGTGTGCTCTCCAGTGGACGGCTCTTGCACATGTAAAGCAGGTATGATTTCCTCATCATTTTTTATAGAATAGCCATATTAAAGGACCACTAAAGATAATATGATAATTACTTTATGTAAAAGAGCTGTTAGAGTTCTCAGATACTGGTATTTATTCAGATAGGTCTGGAACTTCTTAGAATTAAAAACTGTGTATTGTTCAATTGTCCATTGACATTAAAACAATGTAGTGTCTTTAAATATGTTGTACTTTTTATTCTATTTATCTAGGCTGGCATGGCGTGGACTGCTCCATAAACTGCCCTCGGGGGTCCTGGGGTCTGGGTTGTAATGTCACCTGTCAGTGTCAGAACGGAGGTGCCTGCAATGCTTTAACTGGTACTTGTACCTGTCCGCCTGGCTGGAGAGCCGTGAACTGTGAGCTCCCGTGCCAGGTAAAACACACACAGATTCTTCTGTAAAATGAATTCACCTTCTAGTTTATCTTACAATAAATTGTATATATTTGCACTATTTAAACAGAAATGTGTTTGTATCTAGATCAGTGGCAGTGGCGCACGCAGGGGGGGTTTCTGAGTCTCTAGAAACCCCCCCCTGCGCTAACTAAGTGGCCACTGTCCTATACAGCAGCCGCGGCGCTGTCAAAGAAGAGTCCGCGGCGGTGCTGTATTGTATACAGCACCGCCGCAGACGCTTCTTAGACAGCGCCGCGGCTGCTGTATAGAACAGCGCTCTCTCCCGTGTTTTTTTTGGTGTTTTTTTGGGGGGTCGTCGGGGGGAAACTTCCCCCCGACAATCCTCCGTGCGCCCCTGAGTGGTCAGGGAACAGGGGTAAATTATCCAAATGGGGTAAAAATGAAATTCCTGGGGGTAATGCTGCCGATTCACATGCTGTCAGTTGGATTGTAGACCCTTTTAAATGTGAAATTGCTGTTGTACCAGAAGAGCCTCAAGGGTTGGCAGAGGCACTTCTTGAGCTTCGATGTAATAATGAAGCACGTATTGCATTTGAAAACAAAGCAGATCTGTCATACTTTTGGATGTCAACAGCGGCTCAAAATTGCACATAAGGAGGCAGTCAAAAAGTTGCTGCTTTTTGCAACAACCTACCTTTGCAAACAAGGATTTTCCACTCTAATGAACATATAAACAAAGCAGAGAAATCGAATGGACGCTGAAGACTGTATCCAAATTGCTCTAACATCAAAATGCTCCAATATTGATGCTCTTGTACCAAAAATGAAGCAACATCATTTCTCCAAATCCTGACGTTTTGAAGTTAATGCTTTCAAAGAAATTTTGAGTAGATTCAATAAAATTTTAAATTCCAATAATTAATAATATATGATTTCCATCCTTTCAAATTAAGGGGGTAACATTGGCGTATCTAAATATATTTGGGGGTAAAAGGTAAAAAAGTCCCTGACCCCTGATCTAGATAGACATTACACTTTCTAGTTAAATATGCAAATGTTTAATAGGACCTACATACTGCTAGCATAGCAAATTACAAAATTCACCCATAGACTCCAGTAAAACAGCACATAGTGGAAAAATTATCATTAGAATGGTATAATATTTAATAGTTTGACAAGCATTACTTTTTCATCAAAGCACCTCTCAAATATATTCTGTTTGTAATATAATATTTCAGTATCATTGTCCTTTTATACAATCCCCAAATGCATTTTCCCTTATATTTGAAGGATGGCACCTATGGAATGAATTGCACTGAACGCTGTGACTGTAGCCATGCTGATGGTTGTCACCCAGCCACTGGGTACTGTCGCTGCTTGGCGGGGTGGGCAGGTAAGTTGCATAGTTGTAGATCTCCATAGGGCACTGTTACCAGATATGCAGGTATTACTACTTGAAAGGGACCAGTGTTAACTTTAAAATTGGTTTATACAGCTTATTGAGCACTTATGAGGACTATGTGACTGGACCCCTATACTCATGGGGGAAATGTATTAAGGAGTGGATCCGTCAAATCGTCGATATTCAAATTTAAAATGTCAATTTTATTAAAGGCAAGGTTTTACCTCCTGCACTGATTCCAGATATTTTACAAAAACATTTTAAAAAGGAACCACTTAGAGAGCTATTTAAACGCCTGCGTGTGTATTTCCGTTAAGAAGCTTGTACATAAACTGTTGACTGCTTGTTAGTTTATGGCGCTAGTTAGTTTGGTGCTCAAAAGTCAACACAACCGGTCTTGCCAGAAAAAAAAAATAATTAAATGACAATAAAATAGTGGAAGAATATCTTCTTTTCTTGGGAAGGGGTTTACATTAAGGTCTATAGGAGGCAAGGCGATGTTATTATGGAGCTGCAGCTTGAGAGGGAATGTTGATTGCACAAGACTGTTACAATAGTGCACCAGGCATAAAGACATGAGCACTTCTGAGCGGCTGGGTGAAGTTTTATCATGAGCCCTCAGTAATTGCCTAGCAACTTGTACAGACCATCAAAGGCCTCTTTGTCTAGAGCCCTGGCACAAAACATTCCTTCACAAATCTCCTTCTCCACATCAAAACAGACCAAAATCTGTCAGAAAACGTGTCTTGCTCCAGAAGCTGCACTTACACAGCCACAAGCAACTTATTGTAGATAACATCCAAAACATCAACTGTCGCGTACTCTATATACATCATTTTGAATGTGAAATAAGAGACTCACACACTTTGTGAGTTTGCCAACATCCTGAAACGTAAAGAAGCTGAATATCTGTCTTTTTTTTCCCTCTCTCTTAAGGAAACAAATGATCTATTCATTTGTCAGGCAGCTATGATTGTTAATGTGGAGCAGACACAATTAGATTTGGGACGTTTGCTGGCATGTAAAGTGCAGGCAAAGTGTTAATAGTACAATATGTTACCCCTCCTATAAACCCCCATGTTCCTCATTGCTCTTCCTTACAACTAAAATGTAACATCCTAACATTGTAAAGCCAGTCTGCAGACATAGTTAAGAATCCATGTTATAGGTTTGTTCTTGACTGGAGATTAGTGGCTCGGTCAGAGATTTTCTTCTGTGCGGTTTTATAACACAAGGGGGAAAATGTTTAACAAAACATGAGACTATGAATAAGATTCGCTGTGCAGCGCTCTGTAACAGACAAATTACGTGATTTCCTTTACAGCCTCTATCATTTGTTAAAGGATTAATAGCAATCTGCTCAGAGCTAATTAGACCCCATGGCTATGTCACAGGAGCAACATTTGCAAAACAAAAAACAAAAAAAAAATCAAACCCTGAAAGTTTATATAACTGGTTTGTATTCTACCCTGTTATATTACTTGGACACAGTATAATCTTTGTGTTTAATTTTAACAATTGTATTTAATGGGGTTTGCAAAATAGCAGTAAGCTACAAAAACTTTTTTTTTCTCCTGGTGATATTTCCATATGTGACAGTTGTTCCAAATTTTTACTAAAGTCCCAGGGGTAAATGTATTAATGTCCGGATTCTTCAACTCCGGCGTGTTCAGCGTCTTCGGCAATTAAATTTAAAGCGGCGCTGCATTGTAAATTAAAACTTCCCTTTACAATGCAGCGCCGCTTTAAATTTAATCGCCGAAGACGCTGAACACGCCGGAGTTGAAGAATCCGGACATTAATACATTTACCCCCCAGTTTTCAAACTTGTGTTATTGATTTTTGTTGTTGACCTGGCACTCTTGTACTGTGTAAAATTCCATTATCCGTTCAACGTCTTTAATATATATTGTTGCTGCCCAGTTTGTTATGACATGTTGGGAGTTGTATTGTAGTATTTCCGTATATAATGGAATTTAGAGGAACTGCAGGAAGAGGAAGGGCATCTGCCCAAGAAATGACCGATGTCAACATTGGAACATCCTTTGCTTACTTCAGTTCATAAAAAACTGCATGATTTATATTTACTGCATATAAATTAGGTAAATGGTCAGGGCATTTACCATATAGGCTAACTAGGCAAATGTATATAAAAGTACTAATCGCTGTATAGATTATTAGAATGTAAGCTCTCAAGAACAGAGCCCTCTTTCCTGTTCTCTTGTCTGCTCCTACTTCATCCACCTGACAACAAACTCAGAAGATCTCAGTCATTATAATTTAATAATAGTGTGTTGTTCTGTGTTCTTATGTTTTCTAAACATCAATGTCACTTTTTTGCAGGTATTCACTGTGACAGTGTCTGTCCTGGAGGTCACTGGGGACCCAACTGCTCTCTGTCTTGTAACTGCAAGAATGGGGCTTCATGCTCACCAGATGACGGCATCTGTGAATGTGCTCCTGGGTACAGAGGAACCACATGCCAAAGAAGTGAGTAATAGCTGTTATATGCATGTGTCAGAGACAAAGTTTCCTCTATGTTTATTATAATGCATGACCATGTAAATATTATCATTATTATTATTTTTTTCACAGTTTGTTCTCCAGGGTTTTATGGACATCGTTGCAGCCAGGCTTGTCCTCAGTGTGTCCACAGCAATGGGCCATGTCACCATGTGACAGGGCAGTGTGACTGCTTAGCTGGCTTCATGGGTTCGCTCTGCAATGAAGGTAAGAACTTGCAAGTTTTGTTGTGAAAGGGGTGTTGTCCATGGCATCCAGAGGCCTGGACCCCATGGCATAGCATAGTGATATATATATATAATATACTTATTCTAATAGCTGCCAAGCTATTATACTAGTAATTTTTTAATTGAATAGTAAATGTATTCAGGTAGGAGCAACCACAAAGGTGATGGGTTTTTCTAATGGGGTTGGCCCTGGTCTGCTGACAATCTAGAAAGGTACTGGCAAGTGTTTCTTTATGACATGCTTGATAAGCAGGACTTCATATACTTGTGCCCTAGACCAGTGGTTCCCAAACTGTGTGCCGTGAATCCCTGGGGTGCCGCGGAGATCTCACAGGGGTGCCTCGGCCAGGGCTGTTTGTAAGCAAGGCTGGGGACTTCTTGGTAAATATTTTGACTTAGGGGTGCCTTGATAAAATTATGGAGACCCTAAGGGTGCCTTGAACCGAGAAATTTTGGGATCCACTCCCTAGACCATTGATTAGGGAAGACATCTCAGCAAAAAGAGGTTCAAATTGTGGCTTGTAAATGGTACATAATACAATCTGTAAACATAATCTGATATATTCAATGGTACTAAAAATTAATGCAGAACGAAAACTGACAGAAAACATATTTTGGCACAAACAAAAATTAAATAGAATGATGAATTTCTATGAAAAAGTCATCACCCTTTTATAATAATATAGTTAAAAGGAAAACCTGTTAAATATTTAATTCAGCTAAGAGCACGCACACTTTCTCCAATTAGTTTGTCCCAGTGGTCGCTTTGGAAAGAATTGTGCTGGCATTTGTACGTGCACCAACAATGGAACGTGTAACCCCATCGATGGATCTTGCCAATGCTATCCCGGATGGATTGGCAGTGATTGCTCCCAGCGTAAGTCTCTTTTGTTTGCTTGTTTAATGGGTCAATGTTTATTTTACATGTTGTTCTGTTATATTTATGTCTGTAAATGTATTTTGCCAAGAAAGTATAGATCATCAGCTCACAGTGTTGTTACTGAGTTGCTTTGGTTACAAAACGAAATATAATTAAGCTAATGTTATTCCAAAAATAATGTGGAATTAGCCGAGGCAGTCATTAACATTCAATAATGAATTATGAGCAATTAGCAGGGAATTGGGAAACTAGAGCACATAAGAGTAAAGTTTTTTTTTCCATTTTACACAAATAAGAAGTAGGAGCTGCCGACATAACCATAAGGAAGGAAGCCAACATGAGCTGAGAGAGCTATGACACACATTTAATAGCAGGAACTGAAATGAACATACTGCAGACAAAGCCGTTCTAGAACTCTGTGTAAAATGATTCAATTCATGCGGAAAAGTGGAGATCATTCAGTTTCAGACAATACATGCCCTGACTCTCACATTAGACAATGTGAGAGTATTAAACCTAAAACTTAATACTGACATTCCAATGTCTTTTTATTTCAGGTCTTACATAAAAAAACAGAGTTGAAAAAAATTACACATTTATAAAACAACTGCACTTTTTATTGGCTGCCATAATCCAGTTAAAGGGATGTGTGTGAATGGGTGCCCTAATGCAACTTTTATTAAATACTGGCCTCCTTCTGTGCTTCCACCAAAGCAATTCTATCATCTAGACAAAATTGCTCCCTGGACAGAACTGTACACATAGCATATTAACACAAATAAATAAATTAATCAGCCTGGTAAATATAATGGCCTTCCTGAGAGACGCAGAAAGTCAAAAAGATAAAGCAAAGGAATATGTAAAAGGAATTGGAGAGTAAGCACTAAACAGTTAGTTAAAGTTGTCTGAAGGTAAAAAATACCTTTGATTAAGTAGTTCTTGTTCCCTGCTTTTTTATTTATGTTTTGTTTTATAGCTATTTATACATACATATTCTGTTTTTATAATGAAGGTTGAGGTTGAGTATAATTGAGAGAACTCGGTTGTGTTAATGAAATTATTGTTTTATTTTAGCATGTCCTCCTGGCCACTGGGGCCCCAATTGTATTCATACCTGTAACTGCCATAATGGAGCCTATTGCAGCGCATATGATGGAGAATGCAAATGTTCTGCTGGCTGGACCGGACTCTACTGTACTCAGAGTAAGCTCTGTAACCCAGGAAAAATGAACACAATATTTAATAAATCACTGACTTTGTACTTCATTGTGGCTTTTTTTAGTGTTTACTAATCATAAAGTATAAATAACTGGCCACACAAGAGCATTTTTTCTGATCGTTTGGCCTAGTGTTAGGGTTTCCATTATGAATGTAGAGTGTCTTTATTATACACACAGAATACACAGAAATAACTAAATGCAGTCAATGGTAAAACGGAAAACAAAAATCCATAGGAGTAGCAGGTACAATGGGTGGAGTGCAGGCACAAGACAGCATTATTACCAGGTTTGCCTTGTAAGTTAGAGAAGCTGGATACTGGATACAAAGGGTAAACTGCAGCTGCTGGTATCGGGATATATCAGGTTTAGCTCAGAAGCTGTAGATGCAGGTTCCCATGTTCAATGGCTGAAGTGAAAGCACCGGACAGCAGTATTACCAGGTTTAGCTGTGAATGTGGAGACGCTGGATACCAAGCACAATAAGATGACTGCAGTAACTGGATACAAGGATTACCAGGTTTAGCAGAAAAGATAGAGACCAGGCACAATAGGTTGACTGCAGGCACAGGAAACTAGGATTACCAGGTGAGGAGAGGAGCTGAGGACACAGGATGATCCATGTAAGAATCAGACAGAAGGAAGGTCAGGCAAGCCAGTGTCAGAAGCCATTAGATCAACAACAATGTCAGGGGGGGTAGACAGGAGCAAGATGAAATGAAACAGGGGTTGTGTCAGAAAAAACAGCTGATGGAAGAAGCAGAAGTCATACCAGGGAACAACAGGACCAGATCACTCGAGTTTCTGAGAGATCAGCAACAGAGACAAATTAACTGGCACAGTTTGCTGGAATGGGCAGTCTTATAAAAGCCAGACATAAGTGATTAAACAGAGGAGTGAGATTAACTCCTCCAGATGAGCGGAAAATGTCCGAGGATAACTGAGCACCTATGATAGCACAGAGGTGCTGCAGGCCTGATTCAAACCAAGGACAGAGTCCTAACACCTAGCTGATATGATCAAGTAATTAGTGGTACATATTAAAAATCAAGATTTAATATTTCAATGGTCTAAAGGTAATCTAGTTATTGAGGTCCTGTAGTCTAACAATGGTTATGTTTTTAGTCACATGATTTCACTGCATGTCCTTAACGAACCTGCAAGTATTAACTTCATAGGAAGCTGTATATGTTTTAGTAGTAAAGATCATGGAAATGGCAAGTTGTTTTGTTTTCCATACACATGGATGAAGTTTTTTTCTTCTTTATCCACACTTTTATATTTCATTAAAACAAACATTATTACATCTTGTGTTTTTATTAAACTAATTAATATCAAACTGTGTGTAATAACCAAATAATAAAGTAAATGCATGGAAAGAAAACATCACATATGCATCATTACATTAGGAAATGTTACAGCAATATCATTGGAGAGGAAATAGTTAGTCCAAGAGAGAATGGAAAAACTAGGAACAATTATTATTATCATTTATTTATATAGCACCAGTCATCATCATCATCATCATCATCAGTTATTTTTATAGCCCCACTAATTATGCAGCGCTGTACTGGACTGTGAGAGGAAACTCACACAAACATGGAGAGAACATACAAACTCCACACAGATAGGGACGTGGTTGGAATTAAACGCATAACTCCAGGGCTGTGAGCCAGCAGTGGTAACGACTGTGCCACTGTGTTGCAATGAGCAAGATGCAAACTTCAGATCCAAAAATTACTCTTTGGAAACAGGGTAATAAGTAGTCCTGTTGTCTGTACACATTGGGGGCAGCCATTTTGTGGACTAAATTAGACCAGTGGATTCAGCCTATTACTTCACTGGGAATTAGTGATACTATTGAGGGACTTTTTTTTAACATTCACATATATGTAAAATACTCATACTGTTTAGCCCAAGTAATGATGTTAAACATCACATTCTGCTTTGAATCCTTATTCATTTGGTAATAACACACATTCTTCTCTCTGCCCATAGGGTGTCCGTTAGGTTACTTTGGAAAGGAATGTGCTCTGGTGTGCCAGTGTCAGAATGGTGCTGACTGTGACCATATAACTGGGCAATGTACCTGTCGCACAGGGTTCATGGGAAAGCATTGTCAACAGAGTAAGTCCTAACCTTAGTAAGCTCCTGTGCTGTCCCTGCATTAATGCTGTTAAGTACAGTGCTTGGCATCCGTCTATCTGCACACAATCTTACAATCTTATGTACTGTTCATAGAATGCCCGCCAGGATCCTACGGATATGGATGCCGACAGATTTGTGACTGTCTGAACAATTCCACATGTGACCACATTACAGGGACTTGTTACTGCAGCCCAGGCTGGAAAGGTACAAGGTGTGACCAAGGTAAATGTATATTTTGCTTTTGTGTCTATGGAAATGTATATGTTTATGTTGCTGTTGTCATGTATCATATGTACTGGATTACTGTAAAACTATTTTGTGTACTCAGTTTGCTGCGCTAAGCTGCTTTCTACTGCTACAGTTTCCAAGTAGTATGATAAAAGAGCACATTTACAGCAATCGCAACCTGAACATGAAAGCAGTGATATGAAAGTACCCCTGGATAGTGGATTTACAGAGCTCAGCGTTAACATATGTTAATCTGAAGGTTACTTGCTTCAAATATAATATCTTCTAAAAAAAATATAACATACAAATAGCGTATAGCAGAACTAGTTAAAAAATATGATGATTGAGACTTGGGAGATAAATATAATGCATTTAATTAAATAAACCACACTTAAAGATAAATATATTTTCCATTACTGGAAGTATTAGAGATTTAACAACCAAAAATGATATTCATATTATGTGATTTTAACCCCCATTTGTTTCAGGTGTTTAAGACCAGTTTAGGATAGGGTAACGCTTACAGCAGGATCTGCTGGAGAATACTTTGACTGTTATTAATGGTGAATCCACAATGGCCATCTTATATTAAGGAAATGTAATTATATTTTTCTGTACAGTGAGATGTCAATGTTATGGAATAGCCATTTATTGTTGTCAGTATGATACATGAATGAATTGTCCCAGATAATATCATCTGCTCCACAGATCATTGCCTTACATCTATGTATGTTATTCCCTTCTAGCTATAATGATAATTTCAGGAAACTTGAACAGCTTGACCCGCACGAGTGCCGCAATCCCTGCTGATACCTACCAGATTGGTGCCATTGCCGGCATCATTATCCTCGTCCTGGTTGTTCTCTTCCTGCTAGCACTTTTTATCATCTATAGACAAAAACAGAAGGGCAAAGAGTCAGCTATGCCAGCTGTAACCTACACCCCCACTGTCCGAGTCCTGAGCACAGATTACACCATCGCAGGTAATAGCTTATTATAGTAACATTCATTCGGAATGTGGTATGTGAAGGATTTTAATAAGAAATTATATTTATGTACAAAATAGCCGATAAATATTGTGTATTACTAATTGACAAATAAAACAGATAGAAGATAGTTACTGTAAGACCGTCCATTGGGAAGTGGTTGGTTTTAATTTGGCATTTAATTTTTTTTTTTTACTTTTTCATTTGCGTCTTTCCTACAGATACTCTCCCACACAACAGTGGAGGAAATCCTAACAGTCAGTACTTTTCTAACCCAAGTTACCACACTTTGAGCCAATGTACAACTGGGCCTCATGTCAACAGTATGGACAGAATGATTGTTTCCAAGGTAAATCTTGCGACCGTAGCTTACACCGGGAGGGGGGTAAATGCATCAAGCTGCTAGTTTACGGCAGGTTTGAAAAGTGGAGATGTTGCTTATAGCAACCAATCAGATTCTAGTTATCATTTATTTAGTACATTCTACAGAATGATAACTAGAATCTGATTGGTTGCTATAGGCAACATCACCACTTTGCAAAGCCACTGAAAACTTGCAGCTTGATACATTTGCTCCATAGTCTTGTACTTGTTTATTAACTGGTAATGTCACAGATATTATTCCCTCCATATTTTGTCCTGCCTTTTCTTCTCCATGGGTTATCATATGTCCATCTTGATTTCACAAGATAACTTTAAATATGTGAATAATGTCAACATGGTCTGAACAATGGTAGATTGCTCAGGCAATAACCCAGCAAAAAAAAGTTTCCTTCAAAACAGACTGAACAAAAGTCTTACCTCATTGTTGCAATATCAACATTTCATTCTCCTTACCTTCATCTAGAGTCAGTACCAATCCTTCTACCTAGATTGTCCAGGCATCCACTCACAGGGCTAGAGTATTCAGCAGGCTATAATATTATCTCCTAGCCCCAATGCTGAAGGTCATCTAAGATGACAATAATACTTAAATATCTGGCATGTAAAAGTATAAAATAAACAATCTAAGGTAGTGACTTCCATGTATGGTTTCGGGAAATATTTGTGGTCATAAAAATGGGGTGCATATGTTACAAATGTGAAGAATTGTGAAAATCTTGAAAAAAGTTAAATATGTACAATGCATATAATATGTGATTTTATATTTGTGTTAAGAATTTTTAGGAAAAAACTGACCACGTGCCATGTGTCTCAAAATACAGAATGGTTAGGATCTGTCGATCTAAGGGTTTGCCTCCAGTTTAATATTATATGATTTTACCACTGTCTTTAACAACTTAACCAGTTCTGAATAATATGTCATTAACCATACATACAGAGAGAGACTATGTGCAAAGCACTTTATCATGAATAAATCAGTGGTAGCATTTAAGTATTAAAACATTCACATTTTGGTCTGTTAAATAAGTATTTCACCAATACTCAGGGTTTAAGTAACAAACTAGAAAGACTTTCAACAAAAAATAAGCCCTTTTAATTAACGGAAATGTTAGTGAATGTCATCATCTTCACCTTCTGTGTAACACAAGTGAGGATAATATATGTATAAACTCCTGTAAATAATAGGTGTATAAACAGTGAGTTCTAGTGTGATCACTGGTTCATTTGGAAACTGTGTCTATTAAGAAATATCACAGCCCGTACTGTCAGTTAGTATGGGTATGTTAAGTTACCTAAGAGAGCCATGACCCATATAAAAGCACTTGGCTTGTCACCTCGTGCTCTTCTATGTAATATGGATCATTTAGAGTAGGGGTACACTGTCCCATTGATAGTGCTGTTGAATAAGGTCTGGATTTATGGAAAGGCCACATAGGATAGTCTAAGGGTAACCCTAGTAGGGTGGCAGCAAACATTGGCAGCACTCTGCTCAATCCTTAGATAATTGCTTAGATTTTGTATATCAATAATCACTTATATTTGACATACTGGGTAACCATGGTCTCAAGAAGGGCTCATGTACTTCTTTTATTCACATGTGAGGCAGTAGAGGTTGAAACCAGGGAGAACTATCCGAGGATTACGGGGAAGCACATAAATAATATCCTGGGGGTGAGAATTTTAAATCCAACCCCGACTTGAACTACATTTAAATATTATTTAAATTATTTCCGTCTTCCTTTATTCAGTCAAAAAGCAGCCAGCTATTTGTGAACCTCAAGAGCTTGGATCCTGGAAAGAGATCGCACACTATCGATTACACGGGCACTCTGCCAGCAGACTGGAAGCAAGGAGGATTTCTGAGTGAGCATGGTAATGGGCGTTTCCATGTACTCTATGCACTATGTACAATAGGCTTAGCTTCAAAACCAGCACCCACAAAAATCCTATCAGTAATTTGGATCTGTGAATAAACTGTTTAACCCATCTATAGATGCTGGAGCCCAGTTAGGAATTTCTAATACAAAATATTACAGGTAGTTTCATATTACATATTATATCTTATTTTATTGAAAAGTAATGGGTTTTAAACCATGCAAAGCCCCTGAAAGTCTTTGCTGACAAATGGCTTTGCGTTTTCAAAATGTTGTTGTATCAGCTGGAATAGACATTGTATACACACTGATAAATTTCCAGAGCAAGCCACTTCCAGTACAAGGATAAGGTACTTTTACAGTATAACACATTATCTATTACACAGGCTGAAGTGAATGTTAACGATTGTGAGTCATTGTTTCTTTTGATCTCAGGTCTGCTGAAAAGCTCTGCATACAGCGTAAGCAACTGTTCACTGAGCAGCTCTGAAAACCCTTACGCCACTATCAAGGATCCACCAATCCTCCTACCAAAGCACACCGAATGTGGATATGTGGAGATGAAGTCACCAGCACGCAGGGACTCTGCTTATGCAGAGATAAGTAATACCAGCCTGACCAACAAGAATGTTTATGAAGTTGGTAAGAGTTCCCTATGTACATACTTTTATTCTGTCCATTTTACTTGCAAGTAATAGTAACTATTCGTCTAAAAAGTAGGAACATTAGGATTGCACTTACATCTTGAAGGTGTGATTGTGGGCACACATTGGGCCTGATTCAAGTCTGAATGCAATTTGTACACAAGTTGAGGTTTAAAAGAAGAGCATGGAACATGAGCGTAGGTCCGACTGTATTCAAATCCAAACGTATCTCCAGATACATTTAAAATTAAATCCAGGTGTATGTACACTCTGTCCACACAGTACCTGCCGTACATAGACAGAAAAAACAGACTGCAGCATATGCACAAGCGTATGAGTATTATAAGGTCACAACAAAATGCATAAAAATACATTTATATTATAAAAATCCGGATTTAATTTATATATATATATATATATATATATATATATATATATATATATACACACATATAACATTAAATACATAAAAAGATGCTTTTAATGCGCACTGTACATACAATGCCATTTTATAGTCCATTTTACTTACACACACCTGTTTTGTGCTGACTAATGGCACCGATACATGAAGTTTTTAAAGCAAAGACTATGCCATGCCAGTCTTCACTATCAGTTGGCACTTATACCTACCCTGTAGCTGGTCCGAATGAGACGGCTAAAACAAGTATACGATAAAACCCAGGACTAGAAACGGCCGCATCTGCATTGGAACTCCTTCGGCGTGCGCTCACTACACATGGCCTGCGTTTGTCCGCCCCTCCGCTCCCCATTCTTACCCTCAAGTAATAGGCTGTCATTGTTAGTTACTTGCATGGGTTGGTTGCAGTACAGCTGTACAACCTTCAGATGTATGCTTTCTTTTCTAGTTTTCAGAAAAAAAATCTATCCGTTTACAACAAATTAGTATCATTAGTTTTAGGCTGTAAAATAGTATCACATTTAAATGGGAAGTCTACTTTTGGACAACTCCCACTCAGTGCTACCTAAAGCAGGGAGCTGTCCAAAAGTGGACTCCCCTATAAAGAATAGCTCCACTCAGTCATATTTATTTTTACAGAAAGCCTCTTCTCACAAGTAACACAGCTGCAGGGATCCCATATCTAGGACCCCATTACTGGCAATATACTCACCCCCCGACACACTAGTGTCAGCAGCACTGCCATCCAAAGTGCTTCCATCTGCTGTGGCAAGAGAATGAACCATAACTGAGTTGCAAAGGGGGGACTTATAGTAAATAAAAATGCCTGAGTGAAGTTCTTCTATTATACATGTCTTTTCAACAAATTGTACACAATTGAGATTTATAAATTATACAAAATTGTATGGTTTCCAGTAAATAGATTATATACATTTTATTCAGTAAATAGTTTGATGTGACATACAGTAGATGCATGTCTTAAGGGACAGTGATTATTTTAGATAGTTACATTGTTATTGCTTTTTGTTGCAGCATGTTAGATTTCAAGGGTTCCCCAAATGGTAAGGCAATTTCAGATAACACCTTTTTAGTGTGCGTGTGTGTGTTTTGGGCTGCTATTCCCAGATCATGCTTGATTGTGTTCTTGTATCTGCTAAGTATTATTTCAGAAATAACTTACAGAATTGGGTTGTATAAGCAACTGATTTCTTCTATGAACAGTTGTATGATTCTTCATTTAAAAAGGGCCATGTATGATTAATGTAAACAACTGCATTTTAGGCTGGTCTCACACTACTAATGTCACCGTTCACTTCCTAACCTGCCCATGGGGGAGACTACACAGGGCTGACATTTTATGAAACTGACATGGAGTTTAGGATTATTTTGGGAAACACTGGGCCCCATAACAGAATTTTGGAGTGGTCTCAACCATCACTGAAGCTCTGTTCTAAAGTCAAACCCATCCCACCAAAACTCCTAATAAGTATCCATCACTGTAATCTAGAGGCATGGTTTCCAGGCAAACACGAGTCTGCATTCTATGTACATCCCTGAATAAATAAATAAAGGGTAGGGGCTCTTACCTGTGCTTATTTATATCTTTTGCAAAATGCTCAATGCGGCTGAACTCCATAACAATCGCATAGCCTGCTATGCCTCTAGCTATACCCTTGTACATAGTTACCAAGTAAACATATGCTCTCTTGTTCCCACTTTACATCCTTGCATCTGTGCCCCATAAATGAGTTCTAAACATACATTAAACTAACTGTCTTACAAGGGAAAAAAATTGACATAGCGCTAATATTCCAAATCTAATACAAAGTGTAGAGATGATCATGTGTAAAACATAAACTTTATTATGAAGAGGCAAGTTTGTATAAGCTGCTTGTGTTGCTGTCATGTTGCTGTTTTTGTATCTTTATGCTTAGAAAAGTGCATTGAATAGTGTATATATTCTCATCTCCATCTGTATGTAAGTACCTTCACTTTGGATGGTTACATTGGAAATTTGTTATAAACATATGGAGGCAGTGTGAGAGAAATCTGCTTTTAATGGGTACTATTTTATTAGGAAACCTTACAGGCCCTATGTAACATATTGTAGAACTACAGGTTCCAGGATATTGTAGCAACCACAGGCTGGTAGAGTATGCCAGGAATTGTATCACGACAATTACCTGGACAGACATATGTTGCATAAATCTCCTCTTGAGTAATATCTCTCAAGCGCTGAGGGGAGATTCAATTCGGTGCGAGGTATCTCTAGAACGTCCGATCAGACACCTTGCACTGACATTATGGCTCATTTAAGAGGAGATTCTTATCGTAATTGTCAGCAATGTGCAGAGCAATGATGTCCGTGCGCCACATCATTGACACTTGAATCTCCCCCAGAGGTGGGTCATATTGGCGAGGCTGTATTTAATTTAACTTTAGGTGAAGCCCCTCTGCCCAATTAGTGAATCGTGTCAATAAGCCCCACCCCCACCCACTTCACTAAGGAAGGTTTCAGGAGGTTGTGGGAGGTTGCACTACTCTACCGGGAGATCCTGGGAGTAGGCAATTATGATATATACACAGTACATATTTGTGTATATATATATATATATATATATATATATATATATATATATATATATTATATACATGACTTATATATTGGCTGTGGCTATATACAGTCATGGCCAAAAGTTTTGAGAATGACACAAGGACACAAGTATTATTTTTAACAAAGTTTGCTGCTTCAGTGTTTTTAGACCTTTTTGTCAGATGTTGCTATAGTTTACTGAAGTAAAATTACAAGCATTTCATAAGTGTCAAAGGCTTTTATTGACAATTTCATTAAGTTTATGCAGAGAGTCAATATTTGCAGTTTTGACCCTTCTTTTTGAAGACTGCAATTCGCCCTGGCATGCCGGCAATCAACTTCTGGGCGACATACTGACGGATGGCCACCCATTCTTGCCTAATAAATGCTTGGAGTTGGTCTGAATTTGTTGGTTTTTGTTTGTCTACCCGCCTCTTGAGGATTAGCCAGTTCTGAATGGGATTAAGATGTGGAGAGTTTCTTGGCCATGGACCCAAATTTTTATTCATGTTTTCCTCTCCGAGCCTTAGTTATCACTTTTGCCTTATGGCAAGGTGTTCCATCATGCTGGAAAAGGCATTGTTCGTCACCAAACTGTTCTTGGATGGCTGGGAGAAGTTGCTCTTGGAGGATGTTTTGGTATCATTCTTTATTCATGGCTGTGTGAGTGAGCCCACTCCTTGGCTGAGAAGCAACCCCACACAATGGTCTCAGAATCCTTTAATGTTGGTATGACACAGGACTGATGGTAGCACTCACCTTTCCTTCTCTGGACAACCGTTTTTCCAGATTCCCAAACAATCTGAAGGGGGATTCATCAGAGAAAATTACTTTACCCCAGTCCTCAGAAGCCCAATCCCTGTACCTTTTACAGAATATCAGTCTGTCCCTGTTGTTTTTCCTGGAGAGAAGTGGCTTCTTTGCTGGCCTTCTTGACACCAGGCCATCCTCCAAAAGTCTTTGCCTCACTGTGCATGCAGATGCACTCACACCTGCCTGCTGCCATTCCTGAGCAAGCTCTGAACTGGTGGTGTCCCGATCCCGCAGCTGAATCAACTTTAGGTGACGGTCCTGGCACTTGCTGGACATTCTTGGGCGCCCTGAAGCCTTCTTCACAACTATTGAACCTCTCTCTTTAAAGTTCTTGATGATCCGATAAATGGTTGATTAAGGTGTAATCTTACTAGCAGCAATTTCCTTGCCTATGCAAAGCAATGATGACTGCACATGTTTCCTTTCAGCTAACCATGGTTAACAGAGGAAGAACAATTTTTTCAAGCACCACTATCCTTTTTTTAAAGCTTGTTAAAGTCTGTTATTCTAACTCAATCAGCATAACAGAGTGATCTCCAGCCTTGTCCTCGTCAACAATCTCACATGTGTTAATGAGAGAATCACCAACCTGATGTCAGCTGGTCCTTTTGTGGCACAGCTGAAATGCAGTGGAAATATTGTTTTGGGGATAAAGTTCATTGTCATGGCAAAGAGGGACTTTGAATTTAATTGTAATTCATCTGTTTACTCTTCATGACATTCTGGAGTATATGCAAATTGCCATCATAAAAACGGAGGCAGCAGACTTTGTGAAAAATAATATTTGTGTGTCATTCTCAAAACTTTTGGCCATGACTGTATATATTTATACACACATACACAAACATGCCATGTTGGGGACATAATGGGGTGAGAATAGGGAGATGCATTAATGATTTAATGCATTAGACTATATATGGGTTTAATGGTTTGCTTGGTTGTTGACACACACATTGTCACATAGTTTTGCCAATGGTTTCAAGAATGTCATGAAAATAGGCAAGCATGTACATTTTAATATCAAAACCTCCACAGTGTACACTTGCAAATAGCCCAGAGTGGCAATAGAAAATGATAGAATGACAGTATCAACTTTCCCTCTAAATAATAAATATAATGCACCTGCTGTATGGGAAAGAGCTGGGAGTCTATTGATTGTACTATAGAAAGGAATACTATCACAGTGTCAATCAATTATTTAAGCCAATGTTTCTCTATGCTGTCCTCAGTGAGCCCTAACAGTGCATGTTTTCCATATCTCTCTGCTGGAGCACAGGTGTATTCATTACTGACTGACACATTTTAAAAGATCTACTGGTGGTAATAATAATCTTACCTGTTACCTGGAAAACATGTACTGTTAGGGCTCTCTGACGACTGGATTTGAGAACCCCTGATTTAAGCCATCTTACACCAGGGGGTATAGAGGAATACTGTACAGTCTAATAAGGCTTTATGAGAATTTTAATTTTTGCTTGCCCAGCTACTGTTCTCAACAGTTTTAGGTCTAGGTCAGTGTCCACTCAAAATCTTGTCCTAAATTGTATTACCTAAAGACAGTGGGCCTGATTCATTAATGAAAGTAAAGCAAAAAAAATAGTAACTGTGAACCTTTGCAAAACCATGTTGCAATGCAAAGGGTGCAAATTAGTTTATTATTTTGCATATAAGGAAAATACTGGCTGTTTTTTCATGTAACATACAGATACTTGATAGCTTTTATTTTAAACTGACATTTAAAGATGATCTAGGACATGGCCTACCCCAACTATAAATCTGTCCCCACATTTTCATTTTAGCTCCCCCACCAATGCAATATGGTTTTGCCAAGGTGCAAAGTTACTCTTTTTTTTGCTTTACTTTCCTTAATTTATAAGGTCCAGTGTTTCCTGGTATACTTCTAAATGGACATTTTCCCTGGTTATTAAAGGGTTTTACAGATATGAATGCTAATTACTCACAAATAGGATCCTAGTCAAGTACTGAGAAGTTGTGTTTACAGCATTCTTGGGTTGATGCTGAGTTTGAACGCTTTTGCATCTAAGAATAGCAGACATAAAATACTCCCTTACTGTACACAATCTATGTTAGACCTTTATTCTGCCTTTCCAGTTGCTAGCATGCGTCAGGTGCGGTTTGTTTTGTGGGCATGCACAGTACAAATTTGCAGATTTTATGCTATGCAAATGGAGGTACTCTAACTCAGCATCAGGCCCTATAGCAGCTTTATTACATCATTCCCACAAACACTTGTATGGCTTCCAGCCAGGTGAAAATGGTGAAGCGATATCAATGATAAAACTAGCTGGGTATCCCTGGATCTAGGATAGGAGGGTAACAATACACTCTGCAACTGCAAAATATTTTTTTTTTAAAATCTAAAATAGGAAATGATTTAATTGTCTAGGAAATCCTAAAACTCAGATAGATTTGTGGCTGTTCAGAAGTTATATGGGCAATTCTGGTGTGAATGTTTTTATGCACATTTGTTGTACATTTTTATTAATTACAGCAGTGTATTTTTGTCTTGTAACAGAGCCCACTGTGAGTCTTGCCCAGGTTGGATTCAACAACAACTGTAAAGCCAGCCAAGATCTCTATGACCTTCCAAAGAACAGTCACATTCCATGTCATTATGACCTGCTACCAGTTCGGGAGAGCTCTCCATCAGCTAAGAAAGAGGCAACTAGTGAATGACAACAGCAATCAAACAGCGGTATTCTGAGGCTGAATCCTACTGAATTGTATGCTTCAAATCTCTAGACTGATACCTAATGTGACTACTGTCCTAAGCATTAAAGGTTTTTGCCAGCAAATCTGGAAACATTATTTGGCAAGCAACAGTCAAGGACTTAATAATAATAAGATATGATGTTGCAATGTTGGACCCGCTGACCAACAAGGGCTGTGGATTAAACTTGCCTCTGTGCTGTATAACAATAAGGAGAATATTTCCAGTGATTGAAACACACACCACTAACCGTTATATACAGATGTAATCTGGAGATGTTTCATTCCAAGGGTTCTCGTTGTTCATTTTTAATTTCCATAAATCTAAACTTAATTTTCCAAAATCTTTCATTCAGTTGTGTCCTCCGAAAGGTGTACAAGTTCATAAGTGTTTATATAATAGCATGGTTAAAGGGGTTGAAAGGACCACTAGACCACTAAATAAGAGAGAAAACTGGAAAACCACATCTTAAACCACTACATTGTGTGAAATGTTGACCTGTGTTTAGTTTGCGTGTGGATCTGTGTCTGTGTGTGTAAATCCTGACCAGAAATGATTCCTAAATAATGTAGCTCCAGTGTGGGTTATATTTGACATATTTTTAGTTTTTGAAGGCATTGTTGATTTGGTTTAATAAGGCAATATTTACTTTAGTACTGTTTTTCAGATAATATTGAAGGTGAACAATAGACAACTTTTCAGAATTGCAGGAAAATTTCTACTTATTCAGATTGCAATTCTATAGTCTTCCTTTTTTTCGAAATTTGATGCTGGCATGACGTTAGCTATGGAGGTCACAATTGTCATTTTAAAAGTATTAATAGGATTGTTTGTAGAACGTTTTAAAGCTCAATGATACATGAGCAAGCATTCTATCGCTTTGATTTGATTACTGTACTGAACTATATAAGTTACAAGATCTCACACATTTTCTCATGATCGCTAACATTCTCTATGAGATGTTATAAATGCGGCAATGGTTGTGTACATGTTTCACCCTCTACAAAGGCATTGATATATCTAAAAATCAACAGTTATTTTCAATATACATCTGTTCATTTACCTTTACTTCTTCCTTTAAAGTATAACATACAATGGAGACAATCATTTTGTGTATTGAATTAGTATTATGCTTATAAATATAGGCTGCATTCTTATGAATGTTGGTTTAGTTCAAAAAATGGCTGCCTCCATTGGGAGTAGATGACAGAACAACTAGTCAGGTGACTGTAGAAGTGGGCTGTTTTTATATAGCCAATGGCTCCATCCTTTATTGAATCATGAATATCTCACTGTTCTAAAAGTAATTTTGGAAAAGAGGTTTTATTCTAGAATTCTCTAGAAAAAAAAGATATTGATGACAATCTGAATTGTTTACACGGTTTCATCACTAAACACATTCATGTACTAAGGACATCCCTGCAATGAGCATAAGGAAGACTTTGGGATGGAGTTAATGTCATTGTTTTATATTAGTATTACTCAAACAAATCATATGGTACTGATGATGTGACCTAGACAGAACGGGGTTCATTTGTAATAAAATGGGGCTTTCTATTAACTTTCAGTATTGTTGAAAACATTTTTATTTTAAATGCCAAATGTTTATGCATATGTTTGAATGATTTATTATGTTTTGTGCAAGATGCATATCAGCAACTATTTCTGGTTTTTTTTTCTTACTATTTCTTCAGTGGTTGTGTAGTGAAACTGCCGAGTGCTGTACATTATCAGTGTTATTAATATTAGTTGTTTTTTAGCCAGATGAGCATACATGTTGTAATATAGGGAATAAACAAGTGTCATATGTAGATTATGTTTAATGCTAAGGAACCGGAAAATTTCTGTGCATACTTGCTAAAAGGCACCTTTTTATTTGTTTTGTTATTTTCTTTTATAGTGAAGTTAGAGACTTTATGCTTTATGCTTAAGCAGGTCTTTTGCATAGCTCTTAAAATGTTATTATCCTTTTAACTGTTTTTTTTACAAGAATCGTAATTTGAAGTATGTTATATCTGTTGGCTGAGTCAGTTTAGCTTTGATTGTTCATGTTAAATAATGAAAGCTACTGTCTGGCTGTTATGGGTGTGTGCACATGCACACGTTTGTACTTACTTAGTAAATAACTTCCAAGGACTATGGTTAATTCTGTTTATGTTGTGGCTTTGGAGGAGATGCATAAAAGTGGAGTGTGAACACGTACAATGGAGGAAAGTCTTCAGAACACATTAATAAGGCATTTTGCATACATGGTGCCTGTTCCACATTTTGATGGTGCTGATGAATGAGTGTAATTTTCATGTCATTACACTGTGCTCTTTGTTTATGATATAGTTATAAGTGTACTTGTAACCTACACACAGTGAGGGCAAACCTTTTGTAGGCTGAACCAATGTTTATGAAATTGCAGCCTCTAATTTCACTAGGAATCAATTCACTACTAACCAGTTACTGATTCCTAATGGACGGATGAGCAGTAGTCTTATAAATACTGATTCAGTCCCCGAAACAACTGCAACCTGCACTGCACCTTATTTACCACGTGCATGGGAGCGCAGTGTAAAATGCCTTGGACTTGCAACATTGTGCTTAGATTGCTTTATATTGGGCAGAGCACACCAAGAATTGCCCGTTTTCGCTAAAGTGCAACTGGATGACGCAAAATACATCCCAGTAAAAATACAGGATCACACCGGGTCCACAATTACTTTTGTGGAGTGGCAATGCCCCCCACACAGCTCATGTAATGCCACAAAAATGTGCCTTCTCAACTATTTTTTTCTAATTTCAGCAATGGCGCTCCGCCAACTCTCATTTTTGCACTGTTCTGCAAAACTAGTAGCACCAAGGCACATACTCTGTACTTTACAAGTAACACCCTCATTCCGCCCAACGTCTCCCGTAGGTCAGTGTAAACCTCTGCACCTTTCCAGATGCTGCCTTCTTGCTCCACAGATACATGCCCTATGGTGGAAATCTAAGCACACGTGCAAATCTAGGCACATGGCAAAGCAGCATTTTGTGCAGCGCTCCGGGCATTTTGCACTTCGTAAATTAAACTTTGGGTGTAGGTAACAAATGCACTTTACTTGATAGCTATTCATCTACTTTTTTCTTCTTTGTTTTACATTGGATTTGGTTTCCAATTGACAGGGTTCTCTTTGGTTTTGCTGTAAATTGAACAGTGCATTTTGTATATAGCTTTTGGTCAGATCAGCAGTTTTGTAATTCAAAAAATCATTTAAATTTTTTATAGAACAAAGTAGCTGACAAACTAATTTGTTTCTTCTTTCATAAATACATGACAGTATCCATAATGGGTTACATACTGCGTGCTTGTCCTGTGCTAAGCACACATCAAGGCACCAGTCTGTTAAAAAGCAATAAGGATGTACCGTATGCCTGTGTTATTCTTCATGCCTTAAACAATATGCATCTTTGTTTATACAGCTGATTGCTTTCAATATTATGATACAGTGAAGCCATACATGTGATCTTATTGTATATTAAATGTTAATAAAATGTTATTGTATGAGTGTTTCTCTGTGTTATCCTAGTATTGCTCATAGCGTGTATATACAACAGTGATTATATTACAAGATGGAGGACACTCTCTGTGCTTCAGCCGGTTTGAGGAAGCGTAATACTATGCTCTTTTGATGCTCTTGTCAGCAAAAAAACTTTTTTCAACTCTTTATTAAGATATTTTTGTATTTCTTTACCACAATAAAATCTATATTGTTAAACCATAAACGTAGCATTGTTTCATGCACACTTCTGTTTCCAATTGATGTTCAGTCATTATTTGTAAGCACAGGTAAAGGTATACATAGAAATATGAAATGCTTTGTCTGTTTAATTTATTATTTATTATTAGTTTTTATACAAAGCTTACATATTACGCAGCGCTTTACAGTAAATATTTAGTCATTCACAGCAGTCCTTGCTGCAGTTGCCTGGTTGGAAGCGAATCTATGATCCCAGCACTGTGAGGAAGCAATGCTAACCACTGTGCCACTGTTAAATGTATGCACTTTTTTTCTTATGCAGATACATTTTACATCACAAATGACATAAAGTACTTAAAGATAAAAGTATCACATCTTCCCTCACCAGTTTAGTATTATTATTATTGTTATTATTATTATTATTAATGATTTGTAAGACACCACAGTGCTCCGCAGCACCGTACAGTAGGGAAAACAGGACATACATAAAACAGGGACATACAAGGTAGACAAAATAAATGCAGATATGAAAACAAAAGGTATGGAGGACCCTGCTCAATAGAGAGCTTACATTATAAGTGGAAGAGAGCACAGCTGAAACAAGGGGACCAAATGTGGCTTACTCTTGAGATTGGGACAGTTGTGAGGGTGTATTAGTGGGAGTAGTATCATCGGGGATAAGGTTAGCTCTAAAAAAGAGATGGGTTTTCAGAGAGCATCTAAAGATTTGAAGTCTGTGGGATAGTCTGATTGGGCATGGTAGGGAATTCCATAAGTGGGGAACAGCACAGGAGAAGTCTTGTAGGCAGGAGTGAGAGATGGTTACCAGAGATGAGACAAGATGCAGGTCAGTGGTAGATCTAGAACGGCAGGAGGGAGAGTATTTTGCTATGAGATTTGAGATATATGAAGGGGTGGTGTTGTTGAGGGCTATGTAGGCAATGGTGAGTAATTTTAATTGGATTTTGGAGGACACAGGGAGCCTGTGTAGGGATTTGCAAAGTGGTGCAGCAGATCTGGACCGTTGAGAGAGGAAGATCAGTCTTGCAGCAGCATTTAGAATGAATTGAACTGGGGATACATGGGTGTCAGGAATGCCAGACAGCAGGAGGTTGCTGAAGTCAAGACAGTTGCTGATGAGATAATAGATAAGAGTTTTGGAGAAGAAAAGAGTGTTTTCTGGCAATGTTTTTAAGGTTGAGCCGACTGGACTGGGAGAGTCTGGATGTGAGCAATAAAGCAGATGGTGGAGCTAAGTGTGTCGTAGATTTGGGTTTCATCAGCGTAGAGATGGTACTGGAGGCTGAATGAGCAAACTAGTCCTCCAAGAGAAGAGGTGTACAGTAAAAGAAAATGAAGGACTATGAACAGAGTATCGTGGGACCCCAACAGATGGTGGAAGTGGAGAAGCGGTTGTGCCAGAGGTAGAAACACTAAAGGAGACGTTCGATACTTAGGAAGTGAACCAGGAAAGAACTGTGTTATGAAGGCAAATTGAGTGAATGGTGCGTAGGACAAGAGGGTGATCAACAGTGTCAAAAGCAGTAGAGAGGTACAGGAGAATGAGTTCACACTATTTGGAATGGCTACATGTTGGTGTAACCCCTCCCACTTCAAAATGACTTACACATGGGCATGTAGTAGTTGGATGAGTTGAAATCATCTGTGCTTCTGTTGACATTCTAACCCTCAGATTGGCAAAAAGGTTGTTCAAGCCTCAATCGCATCACCTCTTGTTAATCTGTATCCTGTTTTGGAAAAATTAATAGGTGCTCTGACCTTAATCAAAACTTACCTACTAAAAGATCAACCTCAATAATTTCAGCATACTTTATACAAACACAATGTGAAACAGAGCTTATAATATAAAGCTTACAACCATCTCATGTCACTATAAGTTAAAAAGAACATGTGGGGAAGTTTGGTGACTCTACAGGGACGAAAGATAATGAGCTTAGTTTTAGACTCAAGCGGGTATATTTACTAAATTGTTGATTTGAAAAAGCGGAGATGTTGCCTATTGCAACCAATCAGATTCTAGCTATTATTTTTTAGAATGTACTAAATAAATGACAGCTAGAATCTGATTGGTTGCTATAGACAACATCTCGACTTTTCAAACCCACAGTTTAGTAAATATACTCCAAGGAGATGTACAGCGAGAAGAGCAGAGGGCTGAGAATGGAGCCTTGTGAGATGCTAATGCCAAAGTAGGGGAGGGGAGACAGACAAATTTGGCCTTACAAAGCAGTGATTGAAGAGTTGTTAAAGTGTGTAAGATAAGAGCTCAACAGCATCAAAATGATACTCATGGATTTGGGTAATGACAGCAGTGAAGGAGGTTGGACGAGGCTGAAGGAAAGGAGGTTGTGGTTGGAGAGTGGGAAGGGTGAGTTAGAACAGAGAAGGGTGAAGATGACATCAAGGGGGATCCATTTCAGTCCATGTGAGAGGAAGTCCCCTTGGAGAGACCAACAGAAGTAGAGTGGAAACAAGTTTGATGGTTGCAGTTTTGTGAATGAGAGAATTTCAATAGTCTGATTTATTGAACATATGAGACTAAATTCACAAAGGTCCAATAAGCTATGGTGGAAGAGAATGAACATATTTGCATAATTTTATATTCACTCTGGTATTTGGAGGGGGGAATGAGAGACGTCACCAGAGAGTGCTCTAGCAGAGGAGTTGGTGGGACGTGCTGGGGATCCCACGTTTAATAAGCCAAAATTGAACAGAAAAGGGCACTATTGAGACTTAGGAGACAATGCTACAGCTGAATGGGTAGCATAATAATCAGACCAGGTGAACCACTTCATCAGGGGGGAGGAGGCTGAAGTAGAATACTTGAAACCAATAGTTTCCATTGTGTAACTATGTTGAATTTTTGCTATGACTTTATAGAGGGGCAGGAGAGCTTATTTTCTTTAAAAACTGGTGTGGTTTAATGAACTTCATAATAAATTGTGATTGTAAACAAAAATGAACATTGGAAAATTGCTAATGCCATCATTTTCTTTTGAAAAATTAACAAAGATGCAATGACATAAAAATAAATTATCATTTGATTGGGAATTTGATTGCAACTAGAATATTTTTTTGGCAATAAAATACCACTTTTATAAATCTTTCCCTATATGAAAAGTGAAACAAAGTAGAAAGTAGAGTAAGCAACAGAGTAAAAATCATATATTAAATAATATATCCAGACAGAAAGGCATGAATCTATTAGAGACATAATTACAGATTATGCATGCAGTGACAATCAATCAAAACACAATGGAAATTAGGCAGCACGAAATTCCTCATCCTTCACAGAAGTTTTCTAAGTGACCTTTTTCATAAATACAATGTGATTGAGTACATTCTCTATGGAATTGCCTACAGTCTTTTTAAGGTAACATAAACCACACAGCTTGGTGCAGTATTGAATATTTTAATTTGGGGCTATATTAAAGGTATAGGTGTGATATTGTTTTTACTTTTTTCTATAAATGCTTAATAACATATGAATGGGTGGTTGCAGAGAATTTTATTTCTTTGCCCATTTTAATGTTCCATATTACAAGTCTTTTTTGCTAAATGAATACAGCCTGCGTATTATTGAACAGATTAATATACATGACATAACTAGTATTTGACATAAATATTATGATCTTTTAACCCTCTGCAGCAGGCTGTCATGTTAGGAAGGAGGTGCTTCTTTAAAAGCACAGTTAAAGAGTGACTGAAGGCTTAGTGAGTTGCAGAAAGGTATTGCATGGATTGGTAAATTCATACCGAATGCAGGCCAGTGGTGTCACAGCAGCTTAATAGAGTGCAGGTTTTTTTAAACTAATATCAGATACAATTAGGACAATGTCCTAAAAATGTGGGGTGGCTTTAGGCGTTTTAACATATTGCAGGGGATCCAGGCCCGGCGCTCCCATTAGGCAAGGTTAGGCACTTGCCTAGGGCGCCGGGCTCTGGAGGGCGCCTGGAGGTCGCCACAGAATTCAAAAATACTTTAAAACTGTGCGGCGACCGCTGACCATACCTGTCACGGCCGCCGCACAGCATTCAGATGGACGGGGAGGGGGGGAAGAGGCTATTTTGTCACCACCAGCCGCCTCTCTGCTCCGTCTCCTCCCCTCCACTTACTAGTGTCAGTGAGTGGAGGGGAGGAGACGGAGCAGAGAGGCGGCGGTGGTGAGACAAGGTAAGGAGAGGAGGGAGGAGGGCGGCGATTTTTGCGCGGGGGGGGGGGGCGCTTTTTTAAAAATGCCTAGGGCGCCGTGGACCCTAGCACCGGCCCTGAATGGATCTTATGATAATATTGAATAATGTATATTCTTTCCATTGGTTTATAGCTAAACCATGTAAATTTAGGGGTCCTTTAAGATGATACATTAGCAATATGAGAAGACTGGCAACCTAGTAGTCATCCTGAAATAAATAAAAAGGTAAAGCTTTAATGTGAAACATTAGCTTTGCATAAATCATCTTCCAGATATACAAACTAGGTATAACTACAACTTACATTGTCCTACTGCACAATTTTGAAGGACTGCTCCACCCCAACTTCTGCTTTATCAACAACCTACATCCACTCCATAGTTCTGCTCCATCATAACTAGTATCCACAGCTTCAATTGGCTAAGTATATCTTTACCATTTGTATACAGGTGCCTGAATTATATATCCATTTATTTAATGTAGAGTAGCTGATAAGTCAAAAGGCTGCACAAATAAACCAATATATAATTTTTTTGCACTGGATTCTGCCCCCATTCATATAGGGAGAGGCTGAGGTGGGGGAGAGTTTGACATCTGCTCCTGGGCTGTTATAGATTAAATTTTTTGGGCCACTTCAACTGTGTCATGGTGCTCCTCGTGGTCCAGAGACAGAGGATGCTCCCCATCTATAAGCAGAATGACCAAGGAGGACACAGCCAAATTTAATCTCCAGCACACCAATAGACAGCATGGGACCACAGGAAGGGTAATTCATATGGATCACCAGTGGTCTGGGTTGTTGTAGTAAATACGCCACCAGAGAGTAGAGGAGTCTGCCCCCCATCTAATTTTAATGTTTGAATTGTATACATTTGGTTATAATTTCCACCTATATGGCACAACAGGCATTACATAAATGTACTAGCTAGCACCTCAAAGAATATATAATAATTCGATAATTTTGTGGAGCTTAAAAAAGAAAAGCATCTTGTCTAAAAAAATAAAATCTATTTTTTAACCCCTTGAGTACTGAGGGTTTTCTCACCCCTGTGCTTGTTAGGAACTCAAGCAGCCAATACCACAAAACCTGGAGTCTGCTCCAAAGGTCTGGTTTTCACTGTTGTCCCTAGTGGTGGGGACAGACTTGGCCGCAGACATACGGAGGGTCGCGAGATGGGTATTAGCTGCGAAGAACCCAGGAAGGGAGAGTAATGGCAGACAGCGAATCCGGAAAACTAGCCAAGGTCAGGGGTCACTTGCAGAGAAGAATAGTCAAAAACACGCCAAGGGGTCAGGGTCACGAGCAGGTCAGCAGAATCCGAGCTACAGGCCAAAAGATCAGGGACACAGGCAAGAAGGCAAAATCCAGTAAGCAGGCAAATGGTCACAACAACAATCCAGCAGAAACAGAGAGCAGGTCAGCACAAGTGCCATACACAGATGCTATAACCGGCAGGTACGCTAAGCCCTCCCTGCCTTATATAGTGACCTGGGCCAATCAGGGCTTAGCCCTGTGAAGATTGACAGAATGGGGGCCAACTAAACAAGCTTGATAAATTAGCCCGCAGGCTAGACAGTTAACGCATGTGCCCGGCTTCAGCACTTGCCGGGGCGTATCGCTTCATACACTCGGCGTCCGGCCATTGTCTTGACAACGGCCGGGCCCGAGTAACAGGAAATGACGTCCCGGCCATCTCCATGACTGGGACGCTCGTGGGAATAGGAAGTGAGTTGCAGCGGTGCCCACGGCTTCCGCGGCTCCTGACAGTGCTGTGGATGTTTGGCTGTCACGGGCACTAGGAGTCTTTACCCAGGGATCACCAGGTGATAGGCTTACCAGAGCAGTATAGATGGTAATATGGTACTCTGGTAGCAGGGTGATCACGGAACAGGAAATAGTAGATGATAGAGATGCTCAGGAAAGTCTATGACTAGCAGCACTGGTAATATGGATGTAGTAATACACGAGGAACTGTATGGACAAAGGACACGGGGAGTCAGTGGTCTGCGTTAGCAAGTTGTACCACTGCTATGTGAGAGGATACTGGAACGGGTGACACAGGAAACAGGGATCAGTGGTCTGCCTCTAGCAAGTTGTACCACTGAATATATATGTGAGGAGGAGCACGGGGAGAGACTGCAATACAGGGGATACACGGGCACCTTAAACTTGATCCACAATAACATGCACAATATATTAATGACTGAACAGCACTGCAATAATAGAAAGTCACTTGAGGTAATCCGGCACAAGATAACACAGTCAATGATGGCAATAGTCTCAGCGGATAGTAAACTCCAGAGGAGAACAAACTCAGTCCAGCAAGATATGCAATACACCAGCACAGTCAATGAGAAGTATGCATACCGTGGTTCAGAAGCAGGCTGTCAGACAGGAGTGCAGAGATACCTGAACGGCTGGAGGCCGGCAGGATGCGAAGTCCCTGGAGGGGTGAAGCGGTAATCAAGTAGGTGCAGCGCACAGGTAGTTAGACCAGCAGGGGAACAAATACTCAGGAAGCAGTAGTATGTAGGACTGGACTCCTGGAGGACCCTGAAGAGTAGCGATGATCTAGATGAGATGAAAACAGTGAGGCGCAGATCCGATGCAGACTGGCGAGTAGAGACCAGCGGGAACACGAAGAAGCACGGAGAGCGGGTCAGCTGTTGTAGGACGAGTAGAACTGAGAAGTAGCAGCAGCAGGACTCTGCAGATACACGGAGGTAGCGGATAGCAACCAGCAGGTGCAGCAACGATGAAACACGGGAGAGCAGAGCTGGGCTGGAACTGTTGAGCACGGAGAGTAGCGGATAGGAATCAGCTGTAGCAGTCTCGAGGAAACACGGGAGAGATGAGTTGAGCTGAAGACTGAAGCGCACGGAGGCAGCGGATAGGAATCAGCCAAACAGTCACGATGAAACACAGGCGAGTTGAAGTAGATTGAAGACTGTAGTGCACGGAGGCAGCGGATAGGAATCAGCTAACAGTCATGATGGCACACAGGTGAGTTGAAGTAGATTGAAGACTGTAGTGCCCGGAGGCAGCGGATAGGAATCAGCTAACAGTCACGATGATACATAGCAGAGTTGAAGTGGCTTGAAGACTGTAGTGCACGGAGGCAGCGGATAGAAATCAGCTAACAGTCACGATGATACACAGGAGGGTTGAAGTGGTTAGGAAACCACAGGAGAAAAAGTGGTATGGAAACCACAGGGGTAGAAGTGGTTTGGAAACCACAGGGGTAGAAGTGGTTTGGAAACCACAGGAATCAGCAGCGCTGAATACACGAGGAAACACAGGAACACCTTCAGAGGCTCATGGGGAATGAGACTCCAAGATCAGGCAACGTGGTATTGACCACAGGTGCTTAATATAGGGAGTGTTGCCTGATCTGCCAATTAAGTTAAAGGAACAGGTACTGAAGGGTTTGAAAGGGCTGCGCATGCGCAGACCCTCAGGATGGAGGACGACCACGGTTCCTAAATATACGGGAAGAAGCACTCACGGTCCGGTGAGTGACATTGGCTATACATATGTTTACTTGTTGGATACTGATTAAAAATCAATAAGCAGGCAATAAGTAAACAGTGGTACCAATATTTGGGAGATGAGACTTCCCTCTTTCAAACAAGGGTATCCACAGCTTTCTAAGTGCCAAGGATAGGGTGACAGAGAGATCAGTGATTGGGGGAGGTTTGAATTAATAACAGTGCAGGGAGAGTTGGCAATGTGATCAGCACAGTGGGGCCTGACAATGAGGTCAGTGCAAGATAGCCTATAATGGCATCAGTGAAGGGGAGAGCTATTTCAAGGGTTTGCTGGTGATATAGTAATTGCAAAACCAGGGTTGGTGATATTGTCAGTGCAATAGGGGCTGGCCATATGTTCACCAAAGGGAGCTGAGAATGAGACAAGTGCTAGGTAGATGGCAGGCAATAGGATCAATGCAAGAAACATATTTGTTTCCCAAATGCCTACACTAACACTAGAAGCAAATCCCCTGACATTACATTATATCCTGCACTGTCTATATGGAATCACTTTTACAAAATAGTACACTCCATACTTTATACTGTGTCCCCTGCTCTCTACACTAATAACCACACAAATTACACTGAATGTCCCGAGCTCTACAATACAACATCTACATGACTAAACCCCCATAAATTACCACTCTTTGCATTAATATTTCACATATCCCTTAATATACAGTACATCCCCCTCCTGATTGTTACACCTCCAAACATTACTTTTCATCTGCACTCCATTATATATGAAACTTAGCTACTTGGCCTCAAACACTTCACAGCACCCATTTCACAATCTTATTTAATCAGTTTATTCACTTGGCTGTGCTGGCACAGCGCAGCACAGATCTGTGGGGCAGGAGATATTTATCTGAGTGTTACTGAAATCTCATGAGAGCCTCATCCACCCCCACTAATGGGATCCCAGGACAGTTTCAGTGCTGGTACCGCCCCTTCTTTGTTAATATGGAGCGCTACGCTCCATCTCCCATCTTAGTAGTGGTATTCCCTGTGATCTAATGAAGACAGGAAGTGGGGCAGCCTCCAGCCATCCGCAATGCTCTACTGAGTATGCACAGACAGGAAGTTCGACTTTCAGCTATTCTTCCAGTGACAGTTGAACTGTAAAGAAGTGATATAACTGGAGCTACATCCTTTCTGTGTTCTCTTACATATAGATATATAAAGTTACAAAATATTTTTGACATTGCCCACAATATAAGCTTACTACCATCTGTATATATGAATGTACTATAATAGTGTTAAGTACATTAACTGCATAAGCTTGTCGTACTGCCTCTCTGTTGCAGTCAGTATCAGTTGTGAGCAACTGTATATATGTATATATCATCTGTTACAATAAATCCTGAAATAAAACCATTAGATTGATTAAGTCTAAAAGCTTCTGTGGTTTAACATCTACCACCAACACCGTTGACACCTATTACATTTAACAGCACAAGTGCCCAGATAATATTCAAACAATATTCGTGACAAAGTGCACGCCCTATTCCCCCTAACCCCCACATTCTGTGCCGCCAGGTGACAAAAAAATAAAATTAAATGGGCTGAAAAAAACCCCATCAGACAGCGTCCAGGTGACCTCATTAGGCCTGCAGCCTAAAAGGGAAATTCCTGGTAAGACCTGTTACCAATCTGCCCCTGTGAGAGCGGATCCCAAGTTGGCTTATCCTTTATTGAACATGCTCGGTATCCCTCTTTTTGTCACAGATGCCTGGTTATTGATGTTCACAGAAGGCTTCTAAGCAGGCTGACATCACAGTATAACAGTCTAGAAATCTCCTATGATGGCAGTCCAGCTCTTGTTTGGGCAAACAACTACAAATTTTCACAAAGGTCAAGAAATTTCTACTGTTGATACCACACAAAAATATACCACAAGACTCACTCCACCAGCTCTAGCAGTGGTCCAGGAACCCAAGACAAATTCATGAGATCAATTCATAGGGGACCCCAATTCATTGAAGAATTTCCACAACAGTTGAGAATTCTACTTTAAATTAAGACACAGATCTACATCTGATAGAGTGTAACAAAGAGTGGAAGTTACAGTAACACTACTGCAAGAATACTCTGATGCTTGGGAACTTAGCTTGGATGCTTGTCCAAACCCCTCAATAAGTGCGTTGCAACATGAGAAAAGTATTGTTGGTGAAAGTGAGAGGAGGCTAACAGGGATGAAGTGAGGTGTAGGTCAAAGGTAAATCTAATATGGTGTTAGGGAGTGTATTTTGAGATGAGGTTTGAATTGAATTGGCATCCTGGAGATATGGGGAGCCAGTGTAGGGAACTGCAGAGTGATGTGGCAAATGCCACCCCTCTTGCCACCACCTAGTTGGGGTAATGGTGAAGGCATAGTTCCCCACATGGACATGTAGTCCATGGCACTGACAGTTGGGCTCATTGGGTTCAGCAACTGAACAGAGATGACAACATCAATCACAGTTAAGGTCAGTGGACCCAGCAGCTGACTAAAGATGGTACTCAAGTAGAGTGATGACACTCCTCAAGCAGTTTCCATTCATTTTAGATGCTTTATATTTCTAAGAACAAGTTTATAGGGAAGCTAGGGCATGATCTACAGTGCCGCTACCTCTAACTACAGTCAGCATAAAATGAACCTACTCCTGAATCTTTGGAGTCAGCTATGTAACTATCAAAACTGACAGAAGGTTAAGAGAAAGTAGAAAGGAATAAAAAATGTTATGCTATTCTGTGCCAACTCTTGTTTTGCTTATTATATTTAAATCTATTCAAGACTTCACTAAGAATGAGCTCATGCAGATCAGGGCCTCAAGATTAGCACCTGAGGAAAAGTAACACCACCGTTCCCCAGAGATTTTGCTCAAAGAAACAGTGAAACGTCAGTGCTTAGATGAGCTCGGGAAGCTCATTTGAGCAAGCAGATATTTTCCTAAATACACTGTTGTTAGGGATAGGTGCCTCTGCCAGCTCTTATCATATATTCAAACAGTCAAACAATATATCACCTCCATTTTGTCAGGAAACTGCTCCTGACCACCTTTATCTGTCACGAACTGCACCATGCGTACTCGTGACTTGGGAAGTTTACTGTAAGGGAACACACAGGATTCCACTCTCACCTATCCCTTAGGCTACAAATTTAACTGGTCCCTTTCCCAACACAGTCACACACTTCCCCAACTTTCTGCAACTGCCACTAGCTACGTATAAGACCCATAGAAAGCCTATGACTTAATTACCCAATTGCGCACATGCTGTGATCTGATTACAAAAATAGTTAACATTTCCCACACTGCTAATTAAAGGGTTAACACAGCCAAGCAATCCACCTCTTCTAAACAGGCAGTGAGTTTGTTTAGAGCAGTAAGGACAGCACTTATTAAATTTCTAGATTTAATATACAAAACGTATGATGCTTACAGGTGATGAAGAAACAATTAATAAAAGATGACAAAATATACAGCAAACATGTAAAATAAAATGAGAAAGTTTAGAGTATAAACTTACATACGAGTTGTATAATCTGCGCTAAGAGAAATTGGCTTGGAAGATCGGCAGCTTATCAATGTTGATTGATTTTCCAAAATGCTGACAATTTCTTGCAAGTGGTTTCGTCTTTTAAAAGACACATGTGTCACCTTTTACTTCCTCTGGGGGTTTGGTCTCCAGGGGAGACCTAACATTGGGTTACCTTCACTTTATGTTTAAAACTGTTAACAGTGACAACTTTCTTATTGCTTTTTCTGCCAATGTAAAATTAAATATTTCACTTAGAAAACACAAGAAATAGCACAATCTAAAGGACAAACAGTCTATTACTTGAAGCCAGGAGTTACTTTGTTGTAAACGCAAGAAGACAAATTTGTATAACTGGGTTGGAGAATCTTTGCTTAGTAGCAGCAGAGCAAAATACAAGTGGCCATGGGAACACCCTGAAAGCCAGAAAACCCAAACTGTTAGGTGACATCTTCCCCAACCTGATAGCTACAGAACAGTGGTCACTGTGTATCACATTCTCCTTCTATTCAGGTCACTGTGGTCCGAAAGGCCAACCATTATCATCAAGTGGGATGCATGGGAATTCCTTCCTAGAAGATCCTAGAAGCTGGGCCAGAGTCCTTTAGAGACAATAGTACAGGCTGTAAGCACAAATCACCTTGGCTAAGCAAGCCAAAGTTACTTTCAAGCCTGTTAATGTATTTGCTATGTGCAGGCTTCAACTATGTAGTAGTGAGTCAGTAAGGACTTTTTTGTGTATTTTTGTGTGTTAATAGCCACCCTATCAGAGGCTAATACTGATATATAAAATTGTGATTTACATATGGATCTAGTAAAAAATGCAGAACAAAGACTAAACCAAAACTGAAGAGGACATTGGTGAAGAGCTGCAAGACAGAATCTGAAACCTCATAAAGATGCACCAGCACAATGTCTCCTCAAGGGCGGATCTAGTTTTTTATTTAGGGGGGGGGGGGCGATTTAGTAGATTGTTGGGCCCTGCCCCCTCTTTCGGAATAACAGGGAAAGGGTGCCTGATTCCTCAAGGAACACTGAACAAAGGTAATGTGGTTTATTAAAAAAAGCTCATCAATTGGGCATAAGCACGTCCAAATTCAAGGACAAGCGTATAGAGGCAATACGTTCCTTAATGAATATGGTAGTAATTCACTTACGTGATGTAAAATCTAACACACATAGTATTGAATTTTATTTGCTCCTCTATGTGATTTACAGGCAAAGGCACCATAGTGCACTACATACTACCTTATTCCTCCTGATTGACAGAGGAGCACCCAGGTGTTCAATTCAATCATTACCCTCATTCACCTTATTATTCCTAAACAGTTATGTTTCATTATAATTACTGCATATTAATCCTTTATATGCATTATCAAATCAACCTGCACTACTCCATGATATCAAAAATCCCTTTACTGAGATTACTGCTTTGAATAGTCATTACAACTACTGGTCATCTTCATTTTTGAAATGTTATTAATGAGCATTATAATGTGGCATGCAAACATTGGCTGTGCACACTGCCGACAATTACAGTAAAAATCTCAGCATCAAGGTGTCTCGTGGACGTTCCTGAGACACCTCACATCTAATAGAATCTCCCCCTATGCCCCCCTACAATACATAAACCTGCTATATATATATATATATATATATATATATAAAAACATATGTAAATATATATTTATATATTGTGACAGAATCCATGTCCCAGGCTGTCTGACTTACATGCTTTTAAACCCATGATGATTGATTTGTATAGGAAGTGTTTGGCTTCAGGAAAAGCTGGTGTTATGTATGGAAGAAGCAGGGTGGGCTCCATACATAAAGCCCAGTCCAGGTCTTCTGGTCTGCCAGTCTCTAAGCAGACTGATCAGGAGTGCACCTGTGTGGTGCCTGTTAAAATGCAGCTAGAATGTGCAATCACTCTCTCAGACCTGGGGAGCAGGTTGGTTGCCTCCTGAGAAGCTCTGCTGTGTTGAGCAATAAGATGTATATATGATTTGTGTGTGGGTCATAAGGTCCTGCACATGAGAGAGAGTCTCCACAAATGTTTAAGTAAGTGCCGAACAGGAGGTCTTCATTTCCATAACCTGAGCCCTAAAAATCTCTTCCTCAGAGCAATTTCTTGTCACTCTCTTGGATGCATAGTTTTAACAACAATGACTTCATAAAGTTATTGCAATATCCCCACTATAATATAATATGACAGAGTGTCTTAGAATCATATGTATTATAGCGTGTAACCAATTTTTTTTTTTTTCTTTTTGAACAATTATGTTAATGGATATTGGAGGTATGATCATCATTGACATCAAAAAGGAATTGGATAATTTAAGGACACTAATATGTTTACATGATCAGATGGACACTATGTATCTCATATTCTGAATTGGAACACCAGGGGCTCCATTAGATAAATCAGAGGATTTGTTCATTGTGTATAACGTTATATGGAATAAAAAAAGGAAAAAAATCCTGCGCTAGGCTGTATTGAATAAAAATGTACAAAGCAGCTGTGGGAAAAGGGGCCAATTGCTAATCCCCCAAAACAGACAGGTTTGAGTTTGTTATATGGAATCCAGCCTCATTGTGGGGGAATGGAATCCAAATACGAAACCGGTAGTAAGAGCGGATGTAGGAGTGTGTGATGAGTTTGATTGCTAATGGGGATAGCGACTATAAATACCTGCAAGTCTGAGGAACATGACAGCCTTTATAAAGACTCCAGAGCGAGTTGAAACGCGTTGGTGATTGTCATTTGGCCCAGCTGTCATGGAAAATCGTGCGGCACTGGGAGATTGGAGCTGCAGCAGGAATACGAGATGTGTCCTTGGTCTCCTATATGCTGTTGATTGCACAGACGTTGGGTACTTTTTTTTATCAAGGTGAAGATTGGAGGACCTTTATTGAAGTGGTGGTGGACTTACTTGTCATTGTCATATCCAGTGATATACTACACCATGTTGGTTTTTCTTTTTGAGTCTGTTAGTTTTGTCTTTTAGTCAGAATGATCCACCATTAGTGATCACTTGGAAGATTGATCTAGGAGGGATCACTCTATTTGCCATCAGCCTATTGTGCAGGAAGGGGAGCGCAAGAGTATGTATCATTTATTTTGACATTACTGTGGTTTACAATATTAGTCAATATTCGGTATACATACTCAGCTGCATACCTTAGTAGAGCGCCTGACTGGATTGTTTCTTTTTGTATATGTAACAAGTCATAAAAAACCCCACCAAAGCCTAGCGCCCTAGGCTGCAACCTAGTCAGCCTATTGGATAATCTGGCCATGTATTCAAGATTACTATGTATTTTCTGTAATGATCCCTTGTTAAGTTATACATGGATGCATAGTTAAAATTGCATCCATTATCAAATCATTTGGTGTAATATTTTCTCTACATGACCCCACATATACACACATGACGCCAAAAAATATACATTTCACATGTCAAAAGACTAATATATGTTATGAAACCTAGTGATAGGAGGCAAAAACATGGATGTTATGTTAGCTGGAGATGCAGAGGAGCCAAGTAAGGTGGAACAGGAGGCCACAGACTACACCTGTGATGGGTTAGAGGAACAGCAGCCACAGGAAGACGAATCTGGGGGTAGTGCGCATTAATCTAAGCAATACAAATTTGGAAAATAAAATGGATCAAATACAAAATACCTTAAGCATGATCCATTCAACATAGGAGTGATCGACCAATGCAAAAGTTTCTTATATTCAGAATCCACCAGTTTGCCCTTCTTCTCCTGTGCCACTTTTTGCCCCTCCTTCCCATCTGCTATTTATTTTACTCTCTTTCCCCTATGCCACCTGTTTGTTCTCCTTCCCATCTGGCACATTCTGCCCCTCCTTTCCATCTGCCACAAGCTGCCCCTCCTTTCCATCTGCCACAAGCTGCCCTTCCTTCCAATCTGCCAGATGCCACCTCTCCTTCCCATCTGCCAGATGGTGCCCCTCCTTTCTATCTGCCACCTGTTTACCCTGCTTACCATCTGCCACATGTTAACTCTCCTTACCACCTGTCACTGCTGCTTCTTCTGCCCCAGTAACTTTTGCTGCTCCTCCTGCCCCTGTGTCATCTGCTGCTTGGGTGACCAGAGGGCAGCTGAGCACCAGACGCACAGGGAATGTTGTGCCAGGGGGCACAAGTCCAAATGATTTTGCTTCTGTTCATGTGTGTTTGTGTGTATCACTATTTTTGCTTTTTGTTTCACTCAATACACAATTTTATTAAAAAAAGCATTTTTCTTGGTTATTTGTCCATTTACTGAAAACATGCCATTTTAAGCAAAAAGATACTTACACATAAAATATGACTGCAGAATAATCTTGGAAACCTGAAGGACTAGGATCAATGTCATCTTCCTCCTAGCCAGCAACCTCGGCCTCTTCTTCCCATGGAACCCCTCTCCTGATGACAATATTATAAAATATCACACAAAGAGCTATGATGTTACACACAATACCCGACACATAAATAAAAGTTCCACCACAGAATTTGGCCTTTATAACCTATCTGGTGGATGTATGTGCAGCGTTGCATGTGACCTCTTGTTCTGTGTGTTCATTTAAAATGAAAGTGAGGAGCCAATGGCAGAAAGGGTAAGCTTTGTCTCCTTTAAAGAGAAAAAAAAATACAGATGAGTAATGTTAACCAAATTATACATTTAGGGAGATATTTTTTACATCATATGGCGCTATTATAATGCTACAATATTTGACAATTTATTATATAAGTACATCATAATGCAACTGTTCCAATTTTGCAAAGGTACTAAACATACCATTTATTTTTACAATGTATACCAAGCTCTTTATGACAACAAAGGCCTATTTCTCAATAAACATGTGATTGAAAATAGCTACGCGTCTCCATTTGTTCTGGTAACTCCTTGCCTCTGTTGTAATCTGCGGCACATGCCTCGTTGCCTGAAGGCAAAGGAGTCATGGGTCCTCTCTGGCCATTTAGCAACCAGGCAACGATTCTGGAGAGATGCATCACATATAGCCTGGACATTGATTGAGTAGAAATGCTTTCTATTTGAAAAAATAGAAGCATGTCCATCTGACGAGACCAGGGCTATATGTGTACTATCTACTGCCCCTATAACATGCGGAAAGCAGGCCATGGTGGCAAGTTGCTGCTTTATCGGCACAAGGGACTCCTCATCGAGTGTCAGATGTATCAATTTATGGATGTGCGTCAGGAAAATCTGAAGTACAACTTTCAGCACACGACTAAAAGCATCCAGCAACAATCATGCCGCAACATCCACTGTGGTCTGGCAAGTCTAATACCGCCAAGAGATTGATCAGCGGTGGTATTGTTGTCGGGATGTTGCTCAAAGGCTCAAGGACGCTCTGCACAATGCGTAGAGTGTCCATGATGACATCACAAAAAAGGTTGACAAGTGGCCTGAAGACATGCTCCTTGGGCCAGCGACGGTGTCCCAGAGGCTGGTTTCAGAGAGGACAACGCCCGTCATTCTCCACATTCACTGCTTCAGAAATGATTGGCTATCTGAGAAAAGATGGATATATATATATATATATATATATATAGATAGATATAGATTAACTTATGCATAGTTGATTGTTGGGTCTCCTTTGACATTATACATTATAGATATACTTACAGCCAGGGGTGGATTAGGAACTTAAAGTGGCCCTGGAAAAAATTATTGAAGTGGCCTCATGTGGGCGGGACCAAAACAGTGGTAGGTGTGGCCAACACAAAAGTAGGTGGGATTTAGAACTACATTTAATAAATAGCCCTCCTCCCCAAACTCAGCCCCACAGTCAATTCATAGCCACAAACCACCCCAGCATTAAATGAAAGGTCCCTTCACCTCACCTTAAATTAATAGGCCCGACTATTAAAGTAAAAATCCACATCTTTAAATTTAAACACCATCACCCCACAAATAAAATAGCATCCATTAAATAATTAGTCCCTGCCTAAACTCCACCATTAAATAGCCTACCTCCCACCCACGTACTAAGACACCCCCTCCCTACCCTCATATCACACATTTAATTAACACCCCCATTTCCGCCACACATTATAGAAGCATACCACCCCCTACCTCGCACATCATTATGGCAGCACACCGCCCCCCTCCTCTTCCCTCACACATCATTACGGCATTATACTATCCCCCCACCCCTCTTCCCTCATTATGACAGCATACTATCAACCACCACCCTACATCATCATCAACATTTACTTATATAGCGCGGGCAGATTCCGCAGCTCTTTACAATTTATTCCAATGCTGAAAAAATTAACCAGGCAAGGCATAAACAGTGTAGCATAAACAGTAATTTACTTAAATGTTGAATTTTGAGCTAAGCTGCTGCCATTTGTCATTTTAATAATAATTTAGGTTTAGAAAAAATTGAGTCCTTTTGACCATATTGGTATTGAGACCTGTTCCCCTTTAAATGGTACCAGTTTATTACTATAGTCCAGTGGTTCCCAAACTTTCTCAGCTCAAGGCACCCTTAGGGTCACCATAATTTTTCCAAGGCACCCCTAAGCAAAAATAATTACCGGGTAGTCCCGCTTTTTAAGTAGTTGGGTCAAAATGACGTAAGATGTATTTAGACCCCTTCACCATCACATTGTGCCCCTTTATCATATCACTCTGTATCCCCTTCGCCATCTCACACCCTGTGTCCCACTCTTCGCCATCACACACCCTGTGTCCCCCTCTTCGCCATCTCACACCCTGTGCCCCCCTCTTCGCCATCTCACACCGTGTCCCCCTCTTCGCCATCTCACACCCTGTGTCCCCCTCTTCGCCATCTCACACCGTGTCCACCTTTTTCGCCATCTCACACTCTGTGTCCCTCTTCATCAGCTCACATTCTGACCCCTCTTCAGCATCTCTCTCTGTCACCCTCCTTCAGCATCTCTCTCTGTCCCCCTCCTTCAGTGTCTCTCTATCCCCCTCCTTTAGTGTCTCTCTCTGCCCTCCTCCTTCAGTGTCTCTGTCCCCCTCCTTCAGTGTCTCTCTGTCCCCCTCCATCAGCATCTCTGTCCCCCTCCTTCAGCATCTCTCTGTCCCCCTCCTTCAGCATCTCTCTGTCCCCCTCCTTCAGCATCTCTCTGCCCTCCTCCTTCAGTGTCTCTGTCCCCCTCCTTCAGTGTCTCTCTGTCCCCCTCCATCAGCATCTCTGTCCCCCTCCTTCAGCATCTCTCTGTCCCCCTCCTTCAGCATCTCTCTGTCCCCCTCCTTCAGCATCTCTCTGCCCTCCTCCTTCAGCATCTCTCTGTCCCCCTCCTTCAGTGTCTCTCTGTCCCCCTACTTCAGCGTCTCTCTGTCCCCCTCCTTCAGCGTCTCTCTGTCCCCCTCCTTCAGCGTCTCTCTGTCCCCCTCCTTCAGCATCTCTCTGTCCCCCTCCTTCAGTGTCTCTCTGTCCCCCTCCTTCAGTGTCTCTCTCTGCCCTCCTCCTTCAGCGTCTCTCTCTGTCCCCCTTCAGCCTCTCTGTGTCCCCCTTCAGTGTCTCTCTGTCCCCTTCAGCCTCTCTGTGTCCCCCTTCAGTCTCTCTGTGTCCCCCTTCAGTGTCTCTCTGTCCCCTTCAACCTCTGTGTGTCTCCCTTCAGTGTCTCTCTGTCCCCTTCAGCCTCTCTGTGTCCCCCTTCAGTGTGTCTCTGTCCCCTTCAGCGTCTCTTTGTCCCCCTTCAGCGTCTCTTTGTCTCCCTTCAGCGTCTCTCTGTCCCCTTCAGCGTGTCTCTCAGTGCCCCCCTTCACTTCCTTTACTTACCTTCTTCCCTGACATCTTCTCTGCTGCTGCTCCTCACTGAGGCTGCCGGACATGATGACGTCACGCCCGGCAGTCAGTGAGGAGGAGGATCCGGCGCTGGATGATGGGTACGTTTTTTTTTTTTCGTTTTTTTTCTAGGGCGATCGCGGCATCCCTGTGACAGCGCCGCGGCACCCCAGGGAGCCGCGGCGCACAGTTTGGGAACCGCCGCTATAGTCCAAGAAAACATCAACCACAAAACCTCTGAAGGAGAGTATTTTAGTTGCACAACAGTAAATGCCATGAAGTAATCCTTTTCCTCTTCGCAAAAGTATATTGTTGTCCAGGGCAACAAAAATCACTTCTAAATTATCTCTGTACAAGTTGCCTGAAGTCCATGATTGCAGTTTGCCAGACCATTACTGGTCACTTTTGTAGCTATATCACTCACAACCCCGTTCCCTCTCCCCTCTCACTTACCTGCCACTATAGCGCTGTTGGAGACTCCTATCGCACCGCGCTCACATGAAACGGCACCTGTGCACGTTCCATGTGACATACTGCAGTACGGGGACTGGATGCAGCCACAATAGGGGGAGGAGGGACGGATCAAGAGAACGTGGCCCCATTAAGGAAGGAGGCTGGTTCCGGAGGAGGAGCCAGCCACCTAATACTACACTGCCGGCCTCCCCACTGGCACCCGAAGGGGGCGGTCTTGGTTAATTTTTTTTAAAACATTATTTAGGAGGCCATGGACCGGCCGACGTTTGATTACACAGATTTTTTTTTTCAATTTCCCACCCCTCATGTAAGACTTCAGGCGGCCTCCTGAGGCCATCGGCCTACTGGGACTTTTTCCGGTAGGTTATATGGACAATCCGCCCCTGCTTACAGCTAATAAAGCTCTGTTTCTTTTTTATTTTGTTTCCAAAGTTGCTGTTTAAAAAAAAAAAAAAAAAAAATACTAAAGCATGTCATGTAATTTGTTATACATGGAAATTCAAAGCAATAAAATAAAATAGACAACACGTTCATAAACTTTTACAACTAACAACTGCATTGCTAATGCATGCTACTGTGTAGGAACAAGACAAAATAGGCAAAGCAGACAACAGCAGACAATTTCAAACATTTGCACAAGCTTAAAGTATGTAATGCTTTTTAAATAGAAAAGAAAATATTAGTTTTCTTACTTATCTGAATAGTAGATGTTAAAGTTGCACCTACCTCTTTAACTCTCTTTCTAAGGCTGGGCACACACTACAGGTTTTTCAGCCGATATTGGGCCAAACACCCATAAATCGACCGTTCGGCCCGATATCGCAGCAGTGTGTACACTTACACAATGATCAATAGTCGCTCCAAAGCACCGATTGTCGATTCATTTGGTTGGTCGGTAAAACTAATAATCTCATTCCAATCACATTCTGAATGAATGAATGAATGAATATTTTTCTGTCATTCTCTAAACGACTAGAGGACCAGATGAAGAGCACAGATCTGAAGGTAGATTGTGTATAGTGTGAACGCATGAATTTCCCGACCAACTGGACCTTCAGTCGTAGGTACAATCGTTGTAGATAACAGATCGGTCGGAAAATTCTGTATTGTGTACTTAGCCTAAGCGTTGTGGTGAACAGAATGGCACTATAGTCATCTCCATCCATTGGTCTTATATAGTGTTGTTTAATGAGATGATTGGTGCCAGGTGTGTAGGTGAATTGTCAATCATCCTATTAGATTGTGAGAGTGAATGAAGTGTTTTGTCATCACTATCATTCGTCACTTGCACCTTCCCTGGAGCCGGTGCAAACTTTACATCTGAAAAGGAACGTACACAGTGTCGGACTGGCCCAGCGGACTACCGGTCAAACCACCGGTAGGCCCGGCTACAGTACGGCCACACCCCCTTTTACCCGTGGGCGGAACTTACCTGGAGGCCCCTCACAAGGACCCGGCGTCCCCGCTGATCAATTGCGATCACAATTGAAACGGAGGGGGGGGGAGTACCTGCTGACGCTGCTTGTTCTATATGAGCGCGAGCGGCGGGACCTCTTATTATTTTGCCGCCATCCTAGAGGGGCGCTCCCTCCTCCTGTGTCCCGACACTGAGCGGTGGCAGCGGATTCCTCTCTCTGTCACCCCGGTAAGAGCATTGCCCGAGCAGGCGGGGTCTGCTGTCAGCAGAGACCCGTGTTATATGTTTGGCGGGGCACTGTATGCGGCACACTTCTTTGCAGCTCCTGGGCCGGTGTCATACTGACATGACAGGCTTCGGCTGATGGAAGGCTAGTGGGCATGTTCCCTGGCAGTGTGGATGCTGGCGGGGGCTACAGTCACTTGGAGGGGGCTTTGGGAACGCCCCGGGCGTAGCTGGTGCCCGGACAACAGGGTGGCCTTACAGGAAGCAGGCTAGACTCCATCGGCGGCCTGTTCTGTATGAATGGCGTAAATACACTCAGCGCTTCAATGTAAGGCGGCCGCAGAGCGCTGCACGTGTTGCTGTATTGATCGCATCTGCTAGGGGATGTAGTGCGGCCCCTCCTGTGCAGCTCTGCGGCGGCATGCTGCTCTCTTCCTGCCTGAACAAACCGCGACCCTATGGAGGCTCCACCACATCTTTCCAGATGGACTGATGCTGAGACCGCTGTGTGATGTCTGCAGGCAGGATTTCCCAAGTCTCACAGCTAGCTCCACTAACATGGCAGTTAGCACATAGCCTCTTTCATTTGGAGCTATCTTTTAAATATTCAATTCCAGCAAGATTGAAATCTGTAATTGTTTCCATTTCCTGTTCTGAGTACATTTGTCTTAAACCGATATTTATCTTATTGAGTAAAAAATGCCATTTGCTATACAGTGTCTGAAATTGTTTAGTACTATGTCACACTGGACCACACTGTTTCATAAGCTTTGTCTCTCACCCCAGTGCTTTCAGACAAGAGCAAAACAGTCTCAGCAATGACTGATCAGTGGAAAAACTAAGTTACTTTCTTGGTAATTAGAGGTTTCTTATTTTTTGGGGGCATGGCAGGCCCATAGCAGTTGGTGTGCCTTTCCATTTTTAAGCATGTGAACCTGTGAGGTTGAACCATATACCCACTTGTACCTATGGACAGGAACATTTGGTCCCTTTGTACACTGCATACTTGTGTTTACTTATGTCCACTGCAAGTTAATGCAGAGTGGCCAGTTGACCCCCCCAAACAAACTGTATTATGATTCCAAAAATCATGCTGAATATTACATGAATAATTTCAATAGAAAACTGAGGCTTGTAGACAAGTGTTAGTGAACATTGCACACAGATGGATGGGCCCGTGAGGGGTTTTAACTTGTAGAATTGTTTATGGGGGTTTTGGTAGCATTCACTGATGCTACCTGTAGTCAGTTTTGCAAGTGCAAATTTGTGGCTACTGTTTTTTCATGTCGAATGTCAGTGGGGTGTACTATTTTCTGTATATTGTATATAAATGTGTATACAATTTGTTTATAATTATATATGTGCATACAATTTTTTTAATGTCCAATATAAATTGACCGAAAATAATGTGAAAACAAACTTGTCCCCATTAGTTTAATGTGAATAGTGACTTATTTAACTCCCAATCGCGCATATGTCTGCTGATTTTGCAGCTGAGTATTTCATTTGGTCGTGGTCATGAAGTGGCATTATGAAGACACTGCACCAATATTGTGCATTGACTAAGACTTGTCAGTGGCATAGAATGAATGGTGGCAGGCCAGACTACTCTGATGTGACCTTCCCAGCTGGTAGGCTTTTTAGCAGAGGTAGTCCATGTACCCACTGTTCAGTTAGGGTGGTAGGTTAGGTTACAAATCTCTGCAGTAAAAGGTAGTTTTAAGCTTAAGCATTTTTATTCATATTTTAAATCTAAACACAATGTCTAAAGATACGGATCGCAGCTGCGATCGCAATTTAAAGATGACTGGGGCACTACTGTGTGGCATAACATTGGGGGCATATGTGGCATAACATTGGGGCACTACTGTGTGGCATAACAATGGGAGCACTATGTGGCATCACATTTGGAACACTGCTGTGTGGCATAACTCTGGGGCCCTACTGTGTGGCATAACATTGTTTTGGGGGCACTACTATGTGGTATAGGGGGTTGCCTATCTATACTAAACTATAGGGGGGGCTGACTATACTAAACTCTAGTGAGGGGGGGCTGCACAGAGAACACTATAGGGAGGGGGTGATGGGACCTTTAATGCTGAGGTTGTTTGGGTCTATAATTGAATGTGGGTGCTGTTGATTTAATGGCAGGGATGGTTGGCATTTCTAAATGTACCCATTATTTTTTTCCAAATAGGGCCCTCAACATTCCTGGATCCAGACAAGCCGCAACTAAAGAGACCAGCAGCCACAGGTGGTAAAAGTGACAACAACAGGTAGGACAGTCTGTCAAATGTTCTGGGTCAAGTGCAGGCTTGGCTAACTTGTGGTACTCCAGGTGTTGTGAAACTACAAGTCCCAGCATACCCTTACAGCAATAAGCTGCTATATATTGGCAAAGCATGCTGGGGCTTGTAGTTTCACAACACCTGGAGTACCACAGGTTAGCCAAGCCTGGTCTAGTGGGACAATCCTGCTTTTTGGTGACTGTTCTGCCCAATCTAAAGGGCAGGTCAAGACTGTTTTCTTTATACACACACTGTATGCTTTATATACTACACTAAGGTGCTAGCTGTCTTTCGTGGACTGACCACTCCCCCTCTAGTGTCTGGTTCCGCCTCTATGATGGCTGACCACACCCCCTTTGGTGGGCCCCTAGTGTTGCTTTCCCCGGTGGGCCCTTCATGCCCCAGTCCGACACTGAACGTACACCTGGGTATGCCCTAACTTTTATCACCTGTATCTGCTTGGAAAACGCCTTTACTGTACTTTGGCTAAATTCAACTACCCCTTCTCTCCCCTTTTCACCCTTCAAGTGCTAAGCGGCAGTAAGTGTCATTTGCATTCGAAGATGAATTGCATGCACTTGTGTTCACGGAAGTGTAGTCATTTTCTGAGCATGCGCAGATCAATTTTATGCAAAATATGGCACGTATCAGCATTTACATTCCATAATGAATCAGTCCCACTATGTATATGTGACTGTCGGCCGAGAGGTTAGCAGAGGATACAGCACATATACATAGTGTGCAACTGCAGGCAGACAGCCTGCCGCTCTGGATCCACCAGTGTGAAATCTTTAATGTGTGAAAGTAGATTACCTAGAATGAATTGGTGTTTGTACATTCCAGCATTACAACAGATCTGGATCTTTCTTCATTTTAGAACTTTTGGCTGCTTTAACTACAATAAATATAAACTGCTAACTTTTTAACTGCAGCCTTATTAGCCAGTGATAACTGTGTGAAGTAATTGTGAATCATATTAACCTAATTTCAAAGTTGAAACATGAGAGTAAATGCTAAACTATTTAATCTCCCATCATCTATCCACATCTGTTGACAGATTACGGCTGGCAAATGTTTTTGGTCTAGCTATACATTTGTTCAGTAAGGTATAGAATATCTAACATACAATAATAAAAAGGCACATAGCCATATAAAAAGTCACTGCCAAAAGGTCAAACTATGCATTAACATACAGACAAAGAATGATTAAAGTCCTCTAAAAATAAGATTTATGTTAAACGTGTGTTCAGTTTTGCTCTTACTGAAAAGACTCATGCAACAAAAATGAAGACTGATTGTAATCTTTGTGTTATTTTTGGGGGGTGGGAGGCATTGTAAAGACATCAGTTGAAATGAGCCATAATTAGAATCAGAGACACACTTCTTTCAGCTGCCTAGGAGGATGAGATAAACCATGTCATCTCCTGTGAAGTGTTGTTTAGTTATCTTAGGAATTATATGGTATTCTTCACTAACACATCAATATCAACATCCAGTTTTCATATGCAAATCATATACACTGATACAAATAAAGTTGTCTTACGTCCTAGCTGATGGCAATGAGAACAATGGCTAGAATTATTGATAGGGGATTCTTGCAAAAATGATTGCCCAGTGTGTTGGTTATAGAATATGGTTTAAAGGTGGTTCTGCTACATGGTTTATTTAGTTTCCTATAATAATAACAGCGGTGGTCCTATTAACAAGGCAGTGCTAGTGTTCCTAATATTTTTTTCATGAACCATCATCTCAGAGTTTTGATGTCAGTTTTGCGGTCATCATGGCTTATTGCTGATCACAACAAGCTTTGATGTGCTTTATAGATGATACATTTTTTTCATATACTACTGTATAATGCTATTTGCTAACCTGTCCTTTGGTGTGATGAGCTGTGAGCTGTGATGCACAACAGCGGTTGTGACAAAGGGAGTGGTTTTTCCACAGGCAAAGGAGTTAGGTAGGTTAGTCAGTTGACAGTCTGCAGGGCAAGGCTGCAAACAGGGTTACACATTTGTACAGAAGTGCACCTAGCTTAGTGATATAGAGTTGGAGAACATATGTGTGACAAAATAAGTATAGAGTGTGAGTTAACTTACATATTTTGAAGTTGTTTAGAGGTATCTTTTTCCACAGCTAACTGCAGCTGACAAGGTGTGTGTGCAGTGAGACTAATCAAGCAGAGCACCTGAAGAGAACTCCTCTATAAAGACAAGGTGGGAGTGTCACCTGTCCGTCAAGCTAGGGCTGTGGGAGGAATGTAAAGTATTTTATGCAATGTGACTGAAGTTGAACAAGTTGGCCGGTGACTAGAGAGATGGTCTCTGTTAACTTTGCAGTAGGGTCACAAGAAAGCGTGTAGAACTTTGTGTTATGAGCTACTTTGCCATTCTGACAATAAAATCAAACTCATTTGTGCATCATTCGAAGGGTGCTCGTGTCACAAGTGGTGTCAGAAGTGCGAATGCTTAGGGAGGCAAGTTTCCGCTTCCAAACCCACGTAGACATTAACATGGAGGAAGGCCCTCGTGAATGTGGCCTCTGCTGTTATGGCCACCAGTACGGCATAAACTCATAGAACAGGTAGAAGAGGTCTTCACCTTTAGCAGCCGCCTTTCCCGTAGAGACTGGTTACGCTCACAGGTACTCAGATGCTCCCAGGTCTTATGCTCAAAGTAGTGTGAGTTTATGCTAACACGGCAGCGCACAGGTACAGGAGGTTGCACACAGAGTAGCGGCAGGCCAGAAACCAGCGGACTGGACAGAGCACCAGAGGATATATCAGGTACAGACAGAAGGGTCAAGGTCACAGGCACAGGTTCAGGATCCAGGGACAGGCGATAGGTCAGGGTCACTAGCAGAGGTTCGGAATCCGGGTACAGGCAATAGATCAGGGTCAGAAGCACAGGTCCAGAATCCAGGAACAGGCAAAGTCATACACGGGTAATCAATCACAGGTTACAACACCAAAGACAGGAACAAGAACAGGAGCAGGCAGCAGTACTGGAACAGAACGCTATAACCGGCAGTGAGGCTCAGACCTCACTGCCTTAAATAGTACTAAGAGCCAATCAGGACAGAGGAGGACAGGGCTGACAATCAGCCTCAGGAGGCAGCTAATTAATTACTAGCTAGAACTAGCATAGGTAATAACATAACCAGGAAGCATGTATACAAATATAAATGAACCAGTTTAAATCATATGAGAGCTCCCCCTGGAGTTGGAGGATGTCCCTACACCCTCCTACATCTATGCCACAAGGATAATCCCAAAGAATAATAACAGAGCATAGAAACTGAAGCACCTACGTTTGTGCCAAAACCGAAGTCACATCAAAAGACAAGTTTAACAATCCTTGCCACAGGGCCAAATGGTTAATCTGTTATTGATAAAGGATCTTTTATAAATGTGTCTAATCTGAAGTGCTTTGAACGCAGGGAGCCAGGCCACTTTCGGGGCAAGTGTCCTATGTTACAGGAATTTAGCAACTGACATTCTGATTATAATCCACATATAAGCTATATGCTATCATAGGATTTTTCAATTATAAGCTTATTGTTACTCATTCATATTGGTAGACATAACATAAGTTTACAGAATCTATGTTTTTAACATTGTTTGAACAAAGTATATATATCTTTTGAAGATTGTATGTTTTCATGACCTCCTTTACATACAAAAGATTGGTATTTTAGCTTTAACCACTGAATCTTGTGTTTTAACTGCCCCTGAATTCATCAGCGAACGTATCTTCAGATCCATTCCTTGTTGAATTCAGGAGTACACAGTGCTGATTTACTTGCATTTTTAAACAAAAACACACTGCATTCAGTATGCGTGTCTTGATGAATTAGGCCCTATATGTTGTAAAGCAGTGGTTGGCAACTCCCGGCACGTGTGCCAGACGAGGCACGCTGACCACCTTTTTCTGGCAAGCCAGGGCTGAAGCTGCTACAGTAAAGGAACTGGTGATGGCCGAAATGACCATTTCGGACATCACTGGCTGTTTTATTGAAGCAGCTCCCGGGTTTCTGGAGGAAAGCAAGTCTCCAAAGGTAAGTAAGAGCAGCAAATTGAGGGGCACATATACTTGGTATACTATGAATTTCTGGGGGCAACAGTGGCATACTATGAATTTATGGGGGCAACTGTGGCATACTATGAATTTATGGGGGCAACAGTGGCATACTATGAATTTATGGGGGCAACTGTGGCATACTATGAATTTATGGGGGCAACAGTGGCATACTATAAATTGGGGCACAGCTATGTGTCATGATATGAATTTAGGGCACAACTATGAGGCATAAGATGATTTGGTGGCACAATTATGATGCACGATGTGAACCGGGGCACTACTGTGCGGCATAATGTTCTCTTGTTGGTCCCGTTACTGGTAATATGAATGAGATATAATTATATATATATATATATATATATATATATATATATATAGGGCCGCTGAGAGGGGGTTAGCTATAAATTACCAGGGCCCAGAATTGCCTGGGGGGGGAGGGGGGAGGGGCACCTAACTTTTTAAAAAAATATATTTTAAAAGTTGGTTTTTTTTTTGTTCGTGGGTGTCGCTCACGCGCGTGCAGGAAGGATCAGTAATGGCTGAATCCCCTACAACTCAGGTACCTTCAGACGCCAGGTCATGAGACTCCAGCGGTCACATGGTACACAGTGCGGGCGGGCTGCTAGATATCTTCCCGTCCTGTATGTTGTGCAGTGGAGAATAAGGTAAGAAGAATGTGTGCTGGAGAGGGAGCTTGTGTGACTAAAGGTGATGGAGAGGGGGCATGTGTGACTAAAGGTGCTGGAGAGGGAGCTTGTGTGACTAAAAGTGCTGGGGAGGGAGCTTGTGTGACTAAAGGTGATGGAGAGGGGGCATGTGTGACTAAAGGTGCTGGAGAGGGAGCTTGTGTGACTAAAGGTGCTGGAGAGGGAGCTTGTGTGACTAAAAGTGCTGGGGAGGGAGCTTGTGTGACTAAAGGTGATGGAGAGGGGGCATGTGTGACTAAAGGTGCTGGAGAGGGAGCTTGTGTGACTAAAGGTGCTGGAGAGTGGGCATGTGTGACTAAAGGTGATGGAGAGAGAGCTTGTGTGACTAAAGGTGCTGGAGAGGGGGCATGTGTGACTAAAGGTGCTGGGCAGAGAGGGGGCATGTGTGACTAAAGGTGATGGAGAGGGAGCTTGTGTGACTAAAGGTGCTGGAGAGGGGGCATGTGTGACTAAAGGTGCTGGGCAGAGAGGGGCATGTGTGACTAAAGGTGACGGAGAGGGAGCTTGTGTGACTAAAGGTGCTGGAGAGGGGGCATGTGTGACTAAAGGTGCTGGGCAGAGAGGGGGCATGTGTGACTAAAGGTGCTGAGCAGAGAGGGGGCATGAGTAAGAGGCAGAGAGGGGGCAAGTGTAATTAAAGTATGTGGGCAGTGGAGACATATGTGAGCAAAGCTGCTGAGCTAGGTATATGTGAGTAATGCATTTTTCTGTAAGAGAGTGGCCTAGTGCTTTTCACCTGCTAGACACCCCCCCAACCAGTGTTCCCTCTAAGCTGAGCAATCTGGAAAGGAAAGAGTTAAAAGGTCACTCTAATGAGGGCTCCACCCAAAAGGTTTGCATTCACAATCTGCAGGATGTTTCCTAGTAAGATACAGGTTTAACTCTATCATTTCCAGATTGCTCAGCTTAGAGGGAACACTGCCCCCAATGATGCGGCGGCGCAACACTTTTTACCATGCTCAACTATAAGGCCCCATGAAGTTGCTACACACCTAACTGGCACACTTGGGCTTGACTAGACTTTAGCCGGCACTCTGATAGAAAAAGGTTGCCAACCCCTGTTGTAGAGGGTGGTAAAATGTATTAATTTCCTTAAATGATATAAAATGACTCCCCCCCCTCCCAGAAAATCATTAAGAGGTCTGTCATTTTCTGAGAAAGTCTGTCCCAAACCACTAGCATACACTCTAGAGCAGATGAGTTCTGCTCATTGTAGTCATTTATTTATTTCTCACTTTAGGAAAGGGATAAACAAGGGAGGCAAATCTTGCTTAATAAGTAATTTAAAAATTTTAATTAGTGAAGGGAACTCAAATCAAATTAATGCTCACTTGTGTAAACAACTTTATTCTATATATATATATATATATATATATATATATATATATATATACACACACAATGTTTCACAGCAGAAATCCATTTCAACATTCCATATGATTCTCATAAATGGTGATTATGTCTTTCCATTACATAGGAATATTAGTAATGATTTATTTTCCTATAATTAATGCAATTAGCACCCTCTGCTGGTCACTATTGCAAACTGCATAGTACAGCACTATTTCCCTGTTCGATTGCAATTTATTTAATTACAGTCTATTTATATAGCGCCACCATATTCCACACGGCTATACAGATAAACTATAGGGAGGGAGGGGTTGGGGCTGTCATACAAAACTATAGTGTGGGAGGGGTGCGGGCTGTTATACAGAACTATAGGGAGAGTTAGGGGGGCTGCCATACAAAACTATAGGATGGGAGAGGGGGTCTGCCATACAAACCTATAGGGAGGGCAGGGGCGGATCTAGAGAATACTGCTACCCGGGGCGATGTAGGGGGGGGGGGATTTAGGCCCCGCCCTCTTTTTGACATCTGAGGATGCCGGCGGCTGCATACTATGTGCAGGTTCGTTCAGCAGTGACAGGCAGGGACAGTGTGCTGCCCGGATGCTCTGATTGTGTTTAAAACACAATCAGAGCGGCCGGGCAGCACGCTGGCCCTGCCTGTCACTGCTGAATGGACCTGCACATGATGTGCAGCCGCCGGCAGCAAGCCCCTGCTAGGGGGGGCAATTGCCCCGATCGCCCCCCCCCTGGATCCGCCACTGAGGGAGGGGTGGGTGCTGTCATACAAAACTATAGGGAGGGGTGGGTGCTGTCATACAAAACTATAGGGAGGGGTGGGTTCTGTCATACAAAACTATAGGGAGGTTTGGGTGCTGTCATACAAAACTATAGGGAGGGAGAGGGGGGAGCTGCCTATACCAAACTATAGGGAAGGGGGCTGCTATAATATGTTAGGGAAGAGAGGTGTAAGTTGCTATAATGTTTGAGGAAGTGGGGGGCTCTTAATATATTGTGTGATATGAGGGAAGGGAGGGGGGCTGTCTTAATAGCACTTCGGGGTAGTAGGCTATTAATATAATGGTGAAGCTTAGGTGAGGGCTAATTATTTAATGGGTGCTATTTTATTTGTAGGGTGATGGTGGGGCCTATGAAATTAAGATGAGGTGACAGGACTTTAAATTTAATGCTGGGGTTGTTTTGAGCTATTAATTGAATGTGGGGCTGAGTTAGGGGAGAAGGGCTATTTATTAAATTTGAATATTATTTTTTGTAACCCGGGGATCGTTGTGGGAAATGGTTATATTAAACGTAAATGTTATTAATTTATTGCTGGGGCTGTTTGGAGGGAAGGAAATAGAATTATTTATTAAATGGGAATACTATTCCTTTAAGGTCAGGGCTGATTGGAGGGAAATAGATCTATTTATCAAATGTCAGTACTATTATTTTAATGTTGGGACTGGAGGGAGGTCTAATTATTAAACATGGATGCTATTGATTTAATGCTGGGGCTGGTTGGAATTTTCTAAATTTTATGTACCCATTTTTTTTTCCAAATAGGGCCTCCAACATTTCAGGATCCGGACAGGCAGTAACTGAGCTAAAGACACCAGCAACGCAGGTGGTGAACGTGGCAAGAACAGGTAGGAGAGAGCAGGACAGTCTGCCAACTGTCCTGAATCTGGTATGGCAGTCCCGAAGTTGGCTGACTGTCTCGCTTAGTCAGGATTTGGTCCAACTACAAGGACAGTTGGGAGGTATGTCCCACTTCACACTGTACTGCTCGTGAAGGCAGAGCTGCGTAGTGCACACAGTATTGCCTATGTATTTGTCTAAAATGTATCTAAAATGATAACCCCCTGCCTTAAATGCCTTAGGCCCCGCAGAGCCTTATTTCAGCTCTGGTGATAATAGAGTGGTTCTTGCATTGATTCCATTGCCTACCTTCTACTTTGCACTGGTCCCATTCTCAGATCACTTTGTAGAACATATGGCCAGTCCCCATTGCACTGACAATATCATTAATCCTTCCTCCTTTGCACTTACTATATAATCAGCAAACCCTTGGAATAGCTCTCCCCTTCACTTTCGGCATTGTCTGACAACCCTCACTGCACTGCTACTAATTCAAACACCCCCAATCACAGCTTACACTTAGAGCTCATACACAATTGTTACAAAAGAAGTGTTTTCTTGCAGATGCTTGCAAAATTTCACCTTTGTGGTGATCGCACTAGATAGCCATTTATTATGATTATTATTAATAGCTTTTTTTTTTTTTTGAAACATGCAGTACACATTTTTATATATAAAAAATATATATATTAAAAAGAGAGATTTGACTGGTAGTTTGCATCTCAGGACATCAGGAAAAGATGCAACAGTGGGGTTAGCTGTCATATGCTGCTCTGACAGACTGATCAAATACAGTTGTGCTAACATGTTTTGTGACAGTTAAACTTATTAAGTCATATATGTTTATATGAAGGGAATTTTGGAAGGATGTGTTAGGCAACTAAACAAGTTTGAGCACAGAGGTATAAACCAGTCGCAGATCACCCAAAAGGCATTTTTATAGCACAGAACTGGCAGTTTTTTCCCTGCATTGCCTTAGAGATGACCCACAGTATCTTAAGTCATCACATCCAGGTTTTCCAAAATGTTACTACAACCAAATTCCAGTTGTTCTAAATCTCACCTACATTTGTGTTGGCCCCATCTACAGTTGACTTGGGCCCACCCACATGAGGCCACTTCAAGTATTTTTACCTTCGCCACTTTAAGTTCCCAATCTGCCCCTGTGGATCACCATCACACTCCGGGTCAAATCTGGGTGTAATAAAGATTCATTTTAATGCCTTTCTAATGTCATCAATTAGTCTAAAGTAATCACTATTATAGTATTAAAGACTAAATAAATAGATCTAAAGCATTGATGTGAAGTTTACACTTCTGCACAGTGCACCTCTTCTAAATATTTTCACCTCTTTTCACAAGTAGGTTCACTTCTAGATGACAGCCAGAGGAAGGGGTATTCTAACTTAGGTAGGGAATAGTATGAGCATGTTTTTGCCATTGCATATCGATTTAGACGCATATACGGCAGTTAAAGTTAGTTTATTTAGGTGTGGTGACAGGCAGGTGTCAGTAGCAAATGATGAAGATGACGATCACTGGAACTAGTGAACCACTTGTAGATACATATTTGCAAAGGATTCACAGGTGCTTATTAATACTATTGTGGTTGGCCATAGATTAGGATTTTGCGTCCCACTCTGAATCATTCTCCTAGTGTGCAAAATGTAGAAAGCAGAGCTTACCAACACAGTACCCAATGCCATTCACTGGACTAGTGAAGCAAAAGTAGAATTCAAAATTGTATCACCAACAATTTGCACCTCTGAACTGGCCTGTTTCCTGCTCATCTTTAAAGGATTGTGTCCATTTTCGACAATGGAGTTGCAAACATGCTAACTGTTCCTAAAGACCTGGGGGTAAATGTATCAAGCTTCAATTTAGCATTTTCAGCGATCTTCTTTGGGGTATTTATAGTGGCGATGTGTTAAAATGCAAGTTGATAGAAGATCACCAGTAAAGTGTTTAGTTCAAAATCCCCATTCCTATAATCGATACAAGTTGCAGTCCCGATATTTTGCCACTCTAGCAATACAAGTCACCATATGTATGAAGCTGCAATTTTGCAAACTCGCCTGAGAATGATGTGAAAATCGCCAGAATCAACATGCTGATTTGTACAGTCGAGCAAACACATCACTTTTACACTGCTGCCCAATGTTAAAATTACAGGAGGCACAATACACGTTTAAGTCAATCATGATTTATGGCTTTGAAGGGCAAAAATTATTTATTTTACTTTAAGAATAAATTAGTGGTGCAAATTGTGATTATATGTATTGCTTTTTTTTCCATTATATTGGCATACTATTTAATTACCAGTAGGGCAATATTTTTTTTTTTAATGATGTGGCAACACTTAATATCTCCAGACACTGCAACATACTGCTTTGTATAGGCACGAACACATCAGCCATTGGTCTAAGCGGGCTGATGAGGACTATAAAAAGGGACCCAAATTCCCATTAATATGAGCAATATCAGATTTTGAAGTCAGCACAGAGAGGGAGGGAGGAACATCCCCAGGACCAGGCTCCTCTTAGGCTGCGCAGACCATGTGGGTATTTATTTTTGGGGGGGTATTTTTATGTGGTGTTGTGATCATCTAAATGTATTTGTTTCATTCTAGGTGACTCAGGATATGGGTATCAATCCTGGTTGATGACACCTCTGTTGAATCAAGTCTCCAGCCCAACACAGATATAATGAGTGACACACAGCCACTAGAGAGTTGACAGAATGTACCTTGGGCCTTTTGAAGACCAAGGTGCCGTGATGCATCTGGTGGTGTACCTCTCTATACCCCAGATAAGGTAGCTAATATCGTGTTGCCATGCTGTCTGCTGCATAATTTGGCCTTCAACCAGATTTACTACTCACTCTGGTATCACTGAGAGACTCTAAATCTCTGCACCTGGAAAAGGTTGTGGTACTAAATGGGGCTGGATTTCTAATATTAGAGTTAGCTGCACATTAGCTCAGCTAACGCATCCAATTTTTTCTTATTCTCACAAATTCACAGCATTATTTGTGGATACTGTTTATAAGTGGTACAGTAGAGCTGATAATTGACATTACACCAAAAAAAAGACTGTAATAGGATCTATTGAACTACTATCTCTATTCAGCTACTGGTGCCACTGTGTCATTGATGTTGCCATCTGGGTTCAGCTATTGGACCAACAGAGCTCTACAGTCATTGCTGTTGTCATATCTGTTTGACTACTGGTCCCAGACTTCAATTATCATTGATGTTGCCACCCTCACTTGGCAGCTGGTCTTACCGAGATCAACTTTAATTACTATTGCCATCTCTGTATGGATGCTGGACCCAATGAGTCTTGCTGGCAACATCAGGGAATATGTATCAAAGCTGCAGATTGCCTTATTAACCCCAGCCTGGGGGCAGTACACCTCCTCCATTGCCCTGCACAACTTGAATCATTTGTTCTTCTCCAAGCTCTTACTTACCCTAGCTAATCAACATTCATCCACATCACTATGCACCTATTCAGTTTACCTTCTATCTCTCTCCTACTACTTTTACCATGCTTCTCTCTCCAGCAAGCTATTTCTCCCTCCCCTATTAGTATTGCACCCACCGGTCTACACAAGCAGGAACAAGTCTCACACCCACAAATCATCCTCACATGTCCTCTTTCTGTCCCTGCTCGTTTTCATGGCTGCTGGCAACATCTCACCCAGCCCAAAACTCTATCCACCTAGTACTTCCAATCCCTCCAAACTTTTTCACCTATGTCTACTACCATCCCTTCACTTTTCCTGTGCACTTTGGAATGCAAAATCTGTTTGTAACAAACTCGCATCTATCCATGATCTATTCATCATCATCATCATCATCATCATTTATTTATATAGATCTATTATACATGATCTATTAATTTCAATATCCATCAACCTGTCGAGGCCTCTTCGCCGGCACTGCCTGACTAGCTGTTCCCAGGTAACATTGACTCTGGATCCAGATGTGGCCACCTATTGCTTTAAAGGCAAATGCACCTGACCAAGCTTTAAGGACTTTTTATTATTATTATTATTATTATTATTTTTAATAATAATTTTTATTTGTAAGGCGCCACAAAGTGTCTGGAGTGCTGTACTGGAACAAACAATAGGACAGTACAAGGTATTACATTACAGTACAATAAACGGGCAGCACAATTACTCTGGAAGCTCAAAACACAGCTAAACAAAAGGGTGAGGTTGATGGAAAGTCAGCACAGCGGAAAACCAGGTGTGCCCAGGAGTGTGGACACAGCAACAGGTTAAGAGCTTTAGAAAAGGAGCAGTGAAAAGCAGGAGCAGAGTCGGTAGGCAGGAGGCTAAAGAAGGAGGTGGGAAGAGTAGCTGTAGAGCAGAGTTAAAAGTGGTGGAAACAGGAAGAGAGAGGACCCTTCTCAGAGGAGCTTACAATCTAAGGGGAAAGGCGGACAAACTGAAGACATAGGGAAGGCGAAATGGGGACAGAGCGTAGCAAAAAGGAGGAAGGGGAGAGAGGGAAAGGGAGAGGTAGCCGACAGGTGGGTAGTTAGGCAGATTACACGTAATGCTGTGAAGCGATGAACTGCGGAGAGCAAAAGCACTGAAATCCACACAGGTGTTATCATTCTGGAACACGACCGATGCTGCAGCAGATGAACGAACGGCCTAACTCGTGAAGACAGGAACAAAGGTAAATATGAGCACAGGCGGGAGTCAGAGGAGATGCTTCCTTTTCAGGTAGGAGACCTGATGAACTGATTCCCAAAGAAAGGAGGAGGACTCTTATAAAGGGAACTGGCCGGTGATCCTCCTATCACCGTGGAGCAGAGGTTTTAAAAGGTTCCCGGGCTTGCGAATGTGCAGAATGCTTGGCAAGATGGGGTCCGAGGATAGAGGAACGCCAGACTGTACAACAGATTGGAGTAACCAGGGGCAACCCATATATATAAGACTCAGAATGGAACTAAATCGGTGAGATGTGTGATAAATGAATGTGGGTGGCAAATGAGAGAGAGGAGTCGAGGGTGACACCGAGGGGAATAGATGAGATAGTGGAGTTGTCAACAGTGATAGAAAAGTCAAGGGGGAGGGGGTTCTAGATGGAGGAAAGACAATAAGTTTGACTTGGTCACATGACTGAATCCTGCCTCTAACCTGCCCCCTAATTAAAGAGCACACTATATAATCCTGCTCAGTACACATGTGTAGTGCCAGATTGATTATTCTATTTGGCTCTGATATTTAGAGCATTCTTGTCTCCTAAATACTTACCTATGTTCCATCTCCAGTGTTATCCTAGACCTTTGTTGCTATTCCTGCTCCCGCATACTCCTACACATATTGAGTCCTTCAGCAGTCCTTATCCAGGTCATTCGTACCTTATAATTACTTGCTGTCACAGCTTATATGTGCACTTGTCGGCTGTATCCTGTGTAGCACTAGCAACAAAGAGCATATCTCCTTGAAGGGTCATTGGTGAAAATATGTCCCGATACACTCCACGCCTCCATTGCAGGTAGTGCTAAACCACACTGACTATGTCGGATTTACTACTATTCCTGTGTTTCTGACACTTGCCATTACAGAAACCTAGCTTAACCCCTCTGACACTACATCCCCTACATCTCTCTCCTACAGGGAACTCTCCCTCAGCCACACTCCCAGACCTGGAAACAGACAAGTTGGTGGATTAGGCATTCTTTCTCCATACTGAACTTTCAGAATAATACCCCTTTCTCTTAAGTCCTAACTATCCATCCATTTTCCTAACTCCTTGACAACGTTGCTGCCTGGCTCACTTATTTCCTATGCTTTGAACTGCTTACTCTCATACTACGTGACTTCAACATTCCCATTTACAACCCCACTGCCTCCGTTGCCACAAAACTCTCATTAACTTCCTCATTTGATCTCTCCCAGTGGACTTTATCTCCAGACCACTGTGGTGGACACTCACTTGACCTTGTCTCTTCCAGGTTCTTTTCTAGTTTCCATCGGCTTCACTTACCTCGTACCCTCTTCATGCAACCAAATCCAGGTACAAACAGCAACACCTAAATACTCTTGACCCAATCCACTTCTCATTTTCACTAAAACAACTACTCTCACCTATGACAACCCAGTCCTGCCCTGATCAGACTGCCTCTTTTTACAATTAAACAATTACTTCTGACCTAGACCAAACAGCTCCAGCCACCACATATGGGGCCTGAGTCATTAGGGAATGTACCTGACTGTTTTGAGTGTATCCTCTGCAAAATCAGCCTGCAGGTGAAAAAAAACAACTTAACACAGCCTATGTACAATAAAGTGTTCCTGTGCAGGGACGTCTAAGTCAGCTCCCAGTGCACTAAATCCTGCTCCACCTAGGGGTCTAGTGCTGGTAGTAGCAAAATCGGGGGGGGGGGGGGGGGGGGGGGGGGGGCACACAAAGCATATCTGCTAACTGCAAAAGTGCTCCTGCATTGTTGAGCAACATTGGAGAAAATCTCACTCCTATGCTAACATTCTCCACTATAAATTCATCCTTTCAACTTACAGCACTGTTCTTTTGCCAAGAAGGCTTACTTCACTAAAATCCAGTCTTCCAATCCCCATCGCCTTTGTCACCTTCAACTCTCTTCTCTGCCCACCTGCACCTTCTTCTCCTCCTCCTTGACAGCCTATGACTTAGCCATCTACTTCAAATACAAAATCGACACCATTTGACAAGATATTTCTTGACAAATCCTACACACCCCACCCACATTCACTTACATACCAATCCACCTTCCGTTCATTCTCCCCAGTAAAGTAAGATGAAGTCTTTGCACTCGTCGCATCCTCTTACCCTACAACCTGCCCCCTCAATTCTATTCCCTACCAAGTTCTTTGCTCCATCTCTCCCTCTGCATGCCTACTTTGGCAACCTATCTCCACTGGTATATTTCCATCCTCCTTTAAACATGTGTTCTCACCAATGCTAAGGAAATCATCATCTCTCTAGCTTTGCCTCCAAATTATTTCTTTATAACCACCTATTTCACCTTCTCTCCTCACTCTCTATTCTCAACTCTGTAATCAGGCTTCCTTCCCAAACATTCCACTAAGACTACACTCCCAAAAGTGATCAACTTACAGCAAAGTCTAAGGGTCTCTTCTCCATATGCTTCCTCTTTATTAGAGCTTACCCTTCTCCCACCTATACTACTCACATTAAACCATCAAAACTAAGCAAAATATAAAAATAATACCTGAGCAAATATCCAGAGCCACACTTGTGCCACTTGTTTCAGCTGTGCTCTCTTCCAATCTAAGGGCATCGCTACCCTTTGTTTTCATGTCTGCATTCAGTTTGTTTACCTGGTATGTCCTGTATTTTCCACTATCCAGCGCACTGGGGTGCCTTACAAATCAACAATATTAATAATAATAATCATCATAATAATATAAGATATTGCATCACCTAATATTCACCTGGTGCCAAATTATTTACAATTCATAAGCCTCTACTCCTAATCCCTGAAAATTATTTAAACACCATCAAGGCAAAGATGGATGTATAGACATATATATAACAATGTGGCAATTAAAGATTATGGTTAATGATGGTTAATGTATTATTATTCAAAAAATAACCCCACCATTCAAGCATGTTACCTCATTTGAATGGCATGGTATGTTTAAGTAACATAAACCTAAACACAATATTCTGTATGTTCAATTCCCTAAATAAATCTAAATATATGTGAGCAAGATCGAGACTAGAATCCTGTGTGTTCCCTAACAGTAAACGTCCAAGTCATGAGCAAAGTGTAGTATTATAATATGTAATTATACTATAAAACTATGAAGCGGAGTCCCAGAGTAATTTTCCTTTCCATATGTCATAAGAGGTTGGGTGTTGGCTGTCTGTAGTCCTCCATTACAGTAGAGCATTTGTGTAAAACAAGTTCCTGCCTACCTGGGATATTTAATTTTACTTTGACAGCACCTCTCACTCATGTTAATCAACAGTGGTAAAGATATTTATAATTAATATATCATCTTGGTTAGAAACAAAGTATTTATTTTCAGAGAGAGCAAAGAGCAAATACAGTTGATGCAACTCAGAGAATAATATGATCTCAGTTCCTTACTTCTTGTGTCTTCATATATAAATAGTTTAACAATACTAAATTGTTCTGAGCCACAGGGAGCAATCAGTTTAATTGGTAGGTATGTTCAAGTGACATTATTAGTCAGTGTTATTTTCTTGAATATATACATGTTGTTACTGTTCTAGTTTTCAGGTGATAGGAATCCTCCATAACTATTATTTTATGCTGATTGCACATGCTAAGATTTTATGTGTTATTCCCACACCCAACAGGTGGATGAGTTGTGCTAGATGGGGGATGGAATCCATGTATAGGGAAAGCAGGAACAAGAAAGAACAAAAAGCAATATGAGGAAAACAAGGGAAACCAAGGTTCAGTGGTGGAATAGAGTAAGGGATCTTTGGAAAATGAAGGCTTAAACCAATAGTTAGATAAGCCAAGGAAGAGTGCAGGAATAATCAATTTAGAGCCAAGGGTAAAATAACCAGGGTGGCTAAATACACAAAGCTAGAGACCAGAAAAAGAGAAGCAATCAGACACAAATAAAAGACAAAGTAGGAAGTACTTAAATGGAGTAGTGGAAAACAATAGCAGGAACAAGAGTAAAATAGTAGCTGTAAAGAGGCATATGTGTAATATGCAATCAAAGAATTCTGTCCTAGTACAGCAGCCACATTTCTCTTTGGGCAGAGTTCTCCAGTTCTCAGATACCCCCGGGTGTTACAATACAGTCCGAGAAACTCCATAAAGATTAAATACAGACTGGGAGCCTCCAGTCATGGAAAAAGACAACAGATACAAGACAGAAGAACCATGTAACTGAAGCCAGAAAGAACAATGTCAGACAGATATAGGTTTAAAGTTAGTATAGAAACCAGTCAATAGAATCATAAGATCATAACAGAAAGCATACCAACTAACAGAAACTGTGCAGACTGAGAGAGACAGAGACGAAAGCCAGAACAGGACTTAGACAATGAACAAAAACGTTAAATGCCACAAACTGGGGCACAGCTGCAAGCACAATTCCATATGGGCACCGAATACAAATAATAAAAACAGATACAACAGGTGGAAGCTGGAACTAGGCACAGATCATCAATACCATGATGTTTCATAAGGGCTTATGTAGACCTAGAGACTACTGGGGGGGAATGCCAGGAGATCAAAATTACCAGCAAAAAGTCTGGCAAGAGCTGACCACAGGATCAGCCTTATTAGCGTAATGGCTAAGGAGCAGACCACAGACGGCATAGTTTCTGGTTTTACATCTCTGTAGAGAGTAGTATTCATCCAAACTGGCCCAACATGCCCTGACCATAGGCAAACCAAGGGGGATTTTCCTAGTGCCTGGAACCCCCCCCCCCAACCTGGGGCACTGTATGCTTGAGGTGGCCGGGCCCTGCCCCCAGGACAAGTCAATTTGCAGATTGTATGCAGGTTGTTTCTATCTGCACTGTTCACAGCCATCTCTCCCCTGCTGTGTCTCCTGCCCCTCTCTTCCACTACCTGCATGTCTTGTGTGTACAGCAGGACACAAGACACAGTACTAGATGAAGAGAGAGAGAGTGTGTGTGTGTGTGTGTGTGTGTGTGTGTGTGTGTGTAGGGGGGTTATCATATGCTTTTAATGTAAGTGGGGGGATTTAATGTATAAATACAATAGCTACTTTGTAAACATAGGCTTGGAGGGGCTTTTAATATAGGTGTGGGGGAGGGGGGTAAAGGGATTTTAATGTAAGTGTAGTGGGGTATTTTATGTGATGTGGTTGGGGTTTGAAATATTAATTTCACAGTAGGTTGAGAGTGGGAGCTTTAAATTTATTGGTGGGGTGAATGTTGGGGAAACTTCATTTAACAGTGAATAGTGGGGTTATGGCGGACCTATTATGGGTGGGATGATGGGACTATTCATTTAATGCTGGGGGGGGGGTTTGGGAGCTGTTAATTGAATGTGTGTCTGAGTTTGCGGAGAAGGAGAGCTATTTTTTAAAAGTGAATACTAATTATTTAATATTTGGGAGGAAATAGGTTTATTTATTAAATGTAAATACTATTAATTTAATGTTTGGCTTGTTTCGAGGGAAATGGGTGTTTTAGTTAAAGGTGAATGACATTAATTTACTGTCCGCGTTGGTTGCTGGGAGGCCCAATTATTAAATATGGGTGCTTTTGATTTAATATCGAGCTGCTTTGGGCGAGGGCGACCTACTGTGTTCACTCATTGCTGGGATTTCTTATCTGTCCTTTTTCCAAACAGGGACCCCACATTCCAGGAACCAGTCAAGCAACAACTGAGCTTAAGACACGAGCAGCAACAACAAGTAGTGAAAGCAGCAAGAACAGGTAGGAGAGTGTAGGACAGTCTGCCAACTATTCTGACACACTAAGTTAGGACATTGTCCCAACTGTAGGGAGGTATGTCCTGCTTCCGGCTCTACTCGAAAAGGGAGAGCTGTGTGCATCTAACAGTAGTGCATGCAGCATTGCCCGTGAATATTATGGGGATAGGAAGAGTTGGAGAGCAGCCAAGCACTGTCTAAAATTATAGCTACGTCCCCATGCATGCTGGTCAGGCCCACTGGTGGCGTGGTGTGGAAACCCCTGTCTACAAATCCTGCGCTTGCTCCTCTGACCTTCCATAAACAAAATCAGATTATAGCTAATTTTGGAGGTTGATAAACTTCTTAAGCAATGATTAAATTTGTATGTGTGTGCAGTCATTAGCCAACCACACTGTAATGGGCCTCAGGTGATCTGACCATTAGGCCTAACCAGATCATTCTAGTATATTCCTCCATGTGTGGCCAAACTGATCATAGCATAAGATTATCACATGTATTGAGCATTTAATTTATGGATATGAAAATGGACTATCACATATTTTCAATTTTATGAACCTTTTTCCTCCATTTCGCTGTATGCTCATTAGAAAGTCTAGATCAATGGCGTGAAGAAGCTGCACTCTGCCTACTCATGTAAGAGACACTGCCATCCAGGGTCGCTTACATGATATACTATAATCATTACATTGCAACAGTAATAGGTAATTACAAAAGGTAATGCAAGATAATGTAATGTTGGCACATTACCTGTAACATAGCACTTACTCTGTTTTGTTAATCTGTAGCAAGGAAATCTTAGTTAGAGAAGGATTGATGTAGGAGTGCTTTCCATGTGTTCAAATCTGGAAACTGCACTGACTGCCAAGCAATAGTCCCAGGTGTATGCATCCCTTCTTACAATGCTGCTTTCATGGAAAGACTGGAACTAAATGGGCACAATTAAATGATATATGTTTGCATACATCAAAGAGATTGTTTTTGGAAAAAACTTTAACACAATAAAAGTAATTTAAGAAAATGCAAACTATGTACAGAGCTACTATTTAACTTTCACATAGGCACATGTCCACAATGTGGTCCTACGAGCTAACCTCAGAAAATTAATCTGCACCTACTTGTGCAAGACTGTGTGTCTGACTGTAGATGCACCTGGTGTAAACAGTAAAATGTCACTTCTAAATTTAATTTACTACCACTTCAGGACTATGCCCTTCATGAATTTCAACTTGTCCATTTTATCTCCCTAAATATTGCTCTATTTAGATCCATTTATAACTTAAATTAATCATAAGAGTAAGGCAGATAATGGCACTGTTTTTATTAGGGATGTGCACCGGCGACTTTTGAGGTCTCGTGTTTTGTGTTTTGTATCCGGATTTTCATCATTTTTGGGGTTCGGATTTGTCTCGCAAAACACTTGACGAAAGGTCTCGGTTCGGATTTAAGGTTTTGGATTCGGATTTTTTTTGGAAAAAACATAAAAAGTTTAAAAATCAAGTTTTTGGGCTTATTTTCACTCCTATGCTATTAGTAACCTCAATAACATTCAATAACAAGCATTTCCACTAATTTACAGTGTATTCTGAACACCTCACAATATAGTTATTAGTCCAAAACGTTGCAACGAGGTATCTTTCTGGACTGCGTAGAGGAGTGGGTCACCACAATATATATAATAAGAAAACCATCAACTTGTATGATTCGCACCAATAAATGTACCTGGACTGCGTAGAGGAGTGGGTCACCACAATATATATTAAAAACCCTGAACTTGTATGATTCCCACCAATAAATGTACCTGGACTGCGTAGAGGAGTGGGTCACCACAATATATATTAAAAACCCTGAACTTGTATGATTCGCACCAATAAATGTACCTGGACTGCGTAGAGGAGTGGGTCACCACAATATATATTAAAAACCCTGAACTTTTATGATTCGCACCAATAAATGTATCTGGACTGCGTAGAGGAGTGGGTCACCACAATATATATAATAAGAAAACCATCAACTTGTATGATTCGCACCAATAAATGTACCTGGACTGCGTAGAGGAGTGGGTCACCACAATATATATAATAAGAAAACCATCAACTTGTATGATTCGCACCAATAAATGTACCTGGACTGCGTAGAGGAGTGGGTCACCACAATATATATTAAAAACCCTGAACTTGTATGATTCGCACCAATAAATGTACCTGGACTGCGTAGAGGAGTGGGTCACCACAATATATATTAAAAACCCTGAACTTTTATGATTCGCACCAATAAATGTATCTGGACTGCGTAGAGGAGTGGGCACTGGGCACCACAATAAAATATATAAAAAAACCTTCAACAGGTCTGCATTACACTGCACATACGGCTGCTCCTCCATCCTCTCCATCATATACATGTTGGAGTTTTAGCGTGTGACAACCTCTTGTTTTTGATAATGTCAGTGCATTTTGAATATTTTTCAATTTGCCCCACACCACTGAATGTACTTTATCTATGATACGCATCTATCTATCTTGACTGCGTAGTGTGGTGGCCCCGGTACACAATTTGGTACCGAGGCCACAATATAATTAAAAAACCCTCCACGGGTCAGAATTCCACCAAAAAAGGGTATGGACTGCGTAGTGTGGTGGCCCCGGTACACAATTTGGTACCGAGGCCACAATATAATTAAAAAATTGGGCATCAACTGTCACCGTTGTTTAATATCTGATACACCTAAATATGGACTGCACAGTGGAGTGGCCCCGGTAGTAAATTTGGTGCCGGGGCCACAATACCTCCTCCAACTTCCAAGTGTAGTGTTTATAAAGACAGACAGCGTCGAAGTGTTATTAGTTGACTTTCTTAACCCTAAAATTGTCCCTGTTGCAAATATTCGTGCAATGGACAGTTACTTTTTTATTGAAAGACTCAAGCTTTCAAGTGTAGTGTTTATAAAATATAAACAACAATACAGTAGTTTTAGAGCACGTCAATACCTCTTGTTTTAAATTATGACAGGGCATTTTACTTTTGGTTTAATTTCTTGAATTTGTTTAAATTTGGTTTTACTTTTTGAACATGGCAAACGACTGTTGATTGGTCATATAATGCAAAAAAAAAAGTTCCAAGATGGAATTGTCCTTGGGCCCTCACACCCACCATTATGTTGTTGAAATAGGACATGCACACTTTAACAAACCAATCATTTCAGCGACAGGGCCTACCAAACAACTTTGGCTGAAATGATTGGTTTGTTTAGGCCCCCACACCAAAAAAGCTATTCATCTCTCCCTGTACAGACTAAACAGGCTCTACTGAGGCAAGATGTCGTCCTCATCCTCAACCTCTGATTCCTCTCCCCCTACAGTGTGTACTTCCTCCTCATCACACATTATCAATTCGTCCCCGCTGGACTCCACAACCACAGGTCCCTCTGTAGTATCTGGAGGGCAGTGCTGTACTTCATTGAGGAATTGATTATTCATTTTTATAAACATCATTTTTTCAACGTTATGAGGAAGCAACCTCCTTCGCCGCTCACTGACCAGGTTCCCCGCTGCACTAAAAACTCTTTCCGAGTACACACTGGAGGGGGGACAACTCAGGTAAAATAGAGCCAGTTTGTACAGGGGCTTCCAAACTGCCTTTTTTTCCTGCCAGTAACAATATGGACTGTCTGACATGTCTACTTGGATGGTGTCAGCAAAGTAATCATCCACAATTTTTTCTATTGTGACAGCATCCAATGCAGCGAGAGTAGACATGTCTGCAATGGTTGGCAGGTCCTTCAGTCCGGACCAGATGTTATCAGCATCCCTGCCAGTGCCTCTTTTGGGAAAACTGAGCTTTTTCCTCGCAGCCATAGATGTGGAAGAAAATGAGGGTGGAGCTGTTGGCATGTCACGGTCCTCTTCAGAGGACAATCTCCTGACCAGCAGGTCTTTGCACCGCTGTAGACTTGTGTCCGCCGGAAACAGAGACACAACATACGCTTTAAACCGAGGATCGAGCACGGTGGCCAGAATGTATTCCTCTGACTTTAAAAGAGTGACCACCCTCGGATCCTGGCAAAGCGTACGAAGGGCTACATCCACAAGAGCTACATGCTTGGTGTAATCGCAATGGCTTACCAGCTCCTCCCTCACTTTCTCCAGCTGCTTCTGCAACAGCCTGATCAGGGGAATGACCTGACTCAAGCTGGCAGTGTCGGAACTGACTTCTCGTGTGGCAAGTTCAAATGGCTGCAGAACCTTGCACAACACGGAAATCAGTCTCCACTGCGCTTCACTGAGGCGCATCCCCACTCCTTTGCCTATGTCGTAGGTGGCTGTGTAGGCCTGAATGGCCTTTTGCTGCTCCTCCATCCTCTGCAGCATATAGAGGGTGGAGTTCCAGCGCGTCACAACCTCTTGTTTGAGGTGATGGCAGGGCAGGTTCATGCTTTTTTGATGTGCCTCTAGTCTACGGTAGGCACTGGCTGAATGCCGAAAGTGTCCAGCAATTGTGCGCGCCACCGCAAGCATCTCCTGCACACCCCTGTCACTCTTGAGGTAATGCTGCACCACCAAATTAATGGTGTGGGCAAAACATGGGACGTGCTGGAAATTGCCCATATTTAATGCCCGCACAATGTTACTGGCATTGTCTGACACCACAAATCCCCATGAGAGTCTAAGTGGGGTAAGCCACTGGGAGATAATTTCCCTCATTTTCTCTAATATGTTGTCAGCGTTGTGCCTCTTATTAAAGCCTGTAATACACAATGTTGCCTGCCTTTGCACGAGCAGCCATTTTGTAGTTGCTGCTACTGATGCAGCTGTTGCTGCGGAAGGGGATGCATCTACCCAGTGGGCTGTCACAGTCATATAGTCCTTCGTTTGCCCAGAACCACTTGTCCAAATGTCCGTGGTTAAGTGGACAGTGGGTACAACCGCATTTTTTAGAGCACTGAGGACACTTGATCGTACTTCTCTGTATACATTTTTGGTATCGCCTGCCTAGTGAAGTGGAATCTCAACGGGATTTGGTACCGGGGACACAATACCTCCATCAACCCTCTAAATCCCACTCCACTGATGGCGGACACCGGGCGCACGTCTAACACCAACATTGCAGTTACAGCCGCAGTTATACGCTTTGCAATAGGGTGACTACTATCGTATTTTGTGGTCATGGCAAACGACTGTTGGACGGTCAATTGTTTTGTGAAAGACTTAGCGGTCTTACGACTTCCCCTCTGGGAAGATGACCGACTAACAGCAGCAACAGCAGCAGTGGCAGTAGTAGGCGTACCGCTGCAGGATTCCTCGGATGAATCCCGTATTGAGGAGGACTCAGTCTGGCTGCTGACTTGGGCTGCAGGACTGAATCTGATGGAGATTGTGGAGGAAGTTGACGAGGAGGGTGTTGCTGGGGTGTATCCAACTGGACCACGGGATTTAGGTGTCCCTGTACCGATGAGGGTCCTAGCCCCAGTTCCTGAACTAACCACTGAACTATGAAGGTTATTCAGGGAGGATGTTCCTAGGTGGGCAAGATCCTTACCCCTGCTTATTTGAGCTTTACATAAGCTACATATGGCCATACATTGGTTGTCTGGATTTGGATAAAAATAACTCCAGACTGAAGAGGTGCATTTTTTGGTCTTCTGACCAGGCATGACGATGGGCTTTTTCATCCCATGGACATCAGCTGTTTCCCCCCCTGGTGCCTCATTTACAATAACCACATCACCATCCTCATCATCAAGTTCCTCCACAGCGCCAGCTACATCATCAATAGCCTCCTCCCGAGCCACCTCTTCCCGTACAGTGATGGGAAGGTCAGGCTTGACAACCACCAACATCCTTGGCCTTGTGGATTTGTGATAATTTCTCTTTAGAAGGCAGAGTTGTTTGCTGTTTTGTTGCTGACAGCATAACTCTCTTCAATTCTTTGTAGGGGGGGGGGAGGAGGAGGAGGGCTAAGATCCGTGGGTGAAGCTGAACCACTAGTCATGAACACGGGCCAGGGCCTAAGCCGTTCCTTGCCACTCCGTGTCGTAAATGGCATATTGGCAACTTTACGTTTCTCCTCAGATGATTTTAAGTTTCTCTTTTTGCTACTTTTTCTTAACTTGGGCTTTTTGGATTTTACATGCCCGGTACTACGAGATTGGGCATCGGGCTTGGAAGACGACGTTGATGGCATTTCATCGTCTATGTCATGACTAGTGGCAGCAGCTTCAGCATTAGGAGGAAGTGGGTCTTGATCTTTCCCTACTTTATCCTCCAAATTTTTGGTCTCCATTATATGTAGCACAAGATACTGCAGAATGTGTGAACTTGGTAATATTGCAGTACCAATGGACTTATACTGCTGGATTGGTTTTGCAAATTTGGTTATAATTACCGTATATACTCGAGTATAAGCCGAGTTTTTCAGCACTTTTTTTGTGCTGAAAAAGCCCTCCTCGGCTTATACTCGGGTGATGGAGATGCAGACCTCAATAAACAGTACTGAAGGGAATGGTGGTATATCCGGAGGCTCCAAACTGTATAGGACATAACAATAAGGAACAATGCAGAGCAGTGTTGGTGTGTATAACTCACGATTTCTTGATAGCAGTTCTCAGTCCGTCCGCGGTATTCCTTAAAGACTGCAAGCAAACAGATGCGGTGCGCTGACTATAATAGCCGTCCAGACACAAAGTCTTTTGAAGGAAAGTTCCTAGCTCCGTTTGGTCCTACCACTCCAATGAATGGGATGTGAAGCGATGAATGGTAAATGAATCATCGCTTCACATCCCATTTATCCTCTGCCGCTGCAGCGCTGGACTGCACTGACAGCCTGTTTAGTGAGACATGAGGAAATCAGTAACAGCCGGGACGTCAGGAACCTCCTGCACAGGCGCGTCTGAAGAATGGAAACATCACTACTTCAACCAGCGCTATTGGAGTGGTAGGACCAAACGGAGCTAGGAACTTTCCTTCAAAAGACTTTGTGTCTGGACGGCTATTATAGTCAGCGCACCCCATCTGTTTGCTTGCAGTCTTTAAGGAATACCGCGGACGGACTGAGAACTGCTATCAAGAAATCGTGAGTTATACACTCCAACACTGCTTTGCATTGTTACTTATTGTTATGTCCTATACAGTTTGGAGCCTCCGGATATACCACCATTCCCTTCAGTACTGTTTATTGAGGTCTGCATCTCCTATATATCCTTTGTGATATATTACATGTTGGTATTGCTACACCAGTCAATCATCCTATTTATTTATCTAGTCTGGGAACAATACATTTGTTTTTATAGATTGTATATATCATTTTTATTTTTGAAATGTACTAGTAGCTGCTGCATTTCCCACCCTAGGCTTATACTCGAGTCAATAAGTTTTCCCAGTTTTTTGTGGTAAAATTAGGTACCTCGGCTTATATTCGGGTCGACTTATACTCGAGTATATACGGTATATATTTTTTTTTTAATTTTTAATTTTTTATTTTTTTTAACTTTTTTTTTATTTTTTAAAAACTTGGGAATAATGGGGAAATAACTATGCCCTTAGAAGCACAGAGCACAGGACACAGCACCACTGGACTGAACAGGACACGGCACAGGACCCAGCAGCAGTACGGAACTCAGCAGGACAGAGCACAGGACACAGCACCACTGGACTGATACTGCAGAATGTGTGAACTTTGTAATATTGCAGTACCAATGGACTTATACTGCTGGATTGGTTTTGCAAATTTGGTTATAATTATATATTTTTTTTTTTTAATTTTTAATTTTTTTTTATTTTTTAAAAACTTGGGAATAATGGGGAAATAACTATGCCCTTAGAAGCACAGAGCACAGGACACAGCACCACTGGACTGAACAGGACACGGCACAGGACCCAGCAGCACTACGGAACTCAGCAGGACAGAGCACAGGACACAGCACCACTGGACTGATACTGCAGAATGTGTGAACTTTGTAATATTGCAGTACCAATGGACTAATACTGCTGGATTGGTTTTGCAAATTTGGTTATAATTATATATTTATTTTTTTTAATTTTTTTATTTTTTAAAAACTTGGGAATAATGGGGAAATAACTATGCCCTTAGAAGCACAGAGCACAGGACACAGCACCACTGGACTGAACAGGACACGGCACAGGACCCAGCAGCACTACGGAACTCAGCAGGACAGAGCACAGGACACAGCACCACTGGACTGATACTGCAGAATGTGTGAACTTTGTAATATTGCAGTACCACTGGACTTTTACTGCTGAATGTGTGAACTTGGTAATATTGCAGTACCAATGGGCTTATACTGCAGGATTGGTTGTGCAAATTTTGTGGTAATTAAAAAAAAATTAATTAGTTTTTGGTATTTTTTTAAATAACTTTTTTTTATTTTTTTAAACACAGGGGAATATTGGGGAAATAACTATGCCCTTAGAAGCACAGAGCACAGGACACAGCACCACTGGACTGAACAGGACACAGCACAGGACCCAGCAGCACCACTGACCTCAGAAGGACAGAGCACAGCACACAGCACCACTGGACTGATACTGCAGAACACAGCACAGCACAGCACAGAACTAAACAGCACAGCACAGAACTAAACAGCACAGCACGAGATCTACCAGGACAGAGGACCACCTAACACACCCTCCCTCTACCCTGATCAATGCCCGAGTGAAGATGGCGGCGACTAGCGGGGAATTTATAGGATCCGAGTATCGCGAGATCCGACAACGGGATTATGAGTCAGAGCCTCAGTTTCAGATTTGAATTTGGCGCCAATACCCGGATCTGTCTCGGATCCGACTCGGATCGGCAACGTTCGGGTGGGCTCGGATTTCAGAAATCCGAGTGCGCTCATCTCTAGTTTTTATTGTGCGTCACTTTCTGTGTTTGAACATTTTTATTAAATTGATCAAAAAGAACCAAGAAATCTATTGTCCTGTAGAAAGTGCGCCAGAAAGCTACAAATGGAGTCTCCATCAAAGTATAGGATGATTCCTGAATAATGGCGCCATCTCAGTACCTGTGAAATATCCTTTTCTATGGAGAAAATCCTGTACAGACCACCATTACACATGGAATGATCCCAAAATGCACCTTTTTACTCCTTGGCAGATCCCCCATTAACTTTAATCCATTGAAAGGTGCAAACTTACAAAACAAGTGCCGTAACGCAATCCAAACACAAGTGGGTATACTGACATTGGAAACAATGGATTTCATTGTTCAACCTGTTGACATTTAGTTTAAGCATGTTTTATAAGCTAGTAAAAGCATGTATTTTAAAAGCACTAGCTATGAGTCCTTAAGGGCAAAGACTAACAATTTAGGGACATGATGGTAAAGCAGATTGGTTTAAACTTTGCAATTTGATGGCATGGCCTAAAATATCTTTATGTTGTGTGGTGTGCACTATAGATTTTTCGCAGTCAAAGTGAACTACACTCCCAACATAACATGATGACTTCACAGGATGATAATACAGTTTTATGCAAATTAGGGGGAAAAATGTGAATTGCATGCACTTCAACATTATCTTTACCCAGTTAATTTTAACCACATTAATAGTATGAAAAGGTGTCATATTGGCAGGTAGGTGTCTACTGATGAGACAGTAACACATTTCATTCACAGAAGCAGACACCCTCTCACACTGTGCAGGGATGGCACAGGCCCCCCGGGCTGGCATCACGGCGCCCCCGGCCCTCCCTCACCCGGCCCTCGGGCTCTCAGTGTAGACACGCCCTCCTCCTCCTCCTCAGTCCGTCTCTCTATCTCCGCCTAGTCCGGGTTACGTGGCAGCACTACCGTCACCACCTAAGCGGCGGACATATTACATGCCGGCGTGGGCGACATCTACAACGGGAGGGAGTCTGACCAGTGAGTCGCCTGCAGCCGCCATACTCCGCCAGGGATCCCAGCAGCACAGCTCTGCCCCCTACCAGTGTCCGGGTGAGTGGGGTGTGCAGTGGGTGCCATGGGCAGGTTGGTCGTGGTGGCAGTGTGTAGTCATAGGGCAGTGATGGGTTTGGGCTACAAGTGCATGTAATAGGGCAGGTGGGGTCCTCGCCCCTGGCTACACATTGCCGTCGTGGCTGATGCTGCTCTTTGTGTGCAAAACTTCACAATAATGTCACCACCTGTGTCACTTGGGAACTTAATTATCTTTTATGTTCAATTATTTTGTATTCATTGTGTGGATGGACGCTTGACGTGGCAGCTCGTTTCTCACGGTCTTGTTGTATTGCAATGTATCCTGGGAAATGTAGTCTTCCATTGACATGTTGTTAAGATCACAGTCAGTCCTTGTCCTTCATGCACCAGGGCCACAATATGAAGTGCTGACTGACATTGCAGATTACACTTCTATACAGTGGTGCTAGGTTTCAGAATATCTACAAATGATATAACTGAGGAGTGCTTTAATGCTGATAGCATACATTTTATAATGATAGCATACATTTTATAATGGGGCTGCATAACATTAGCCAGTTTTGATTCTAGGTGCATGTTTTATAGTTTAAAGATACTCATTTTAGATAAAGAATATGTTTTGCAAAGGTTTCATCGCAGGTCAAAACACCTTATCTGAGCAATGACATGCAAATGTTCTACATCATGTTTAAAGATCAGTTATTCCTTAGAGACACTGCTCTGTTTGTGGTTAAAGTTTCTTGCTTCTGCAAAGTAGTAAGCAAGCACGTATGGAAAACTATATATAGAATGACATATGCCTGTAAGTTTTAATAAACATTTACTGAAAAATAATTTGAATATTTTATCTTTTTGTAAATCGGTTGCTTACATTAAAATACAGTTTTGTTTTTAATCGAAATCTCCATTTTGGTTGCAAATACAAAATAGTTTCTTAACCAGTATTGCATTTTTCCCCCTAATGAACTCTGCTGCTTTATGTAAAATAAATGTATTAAATAGTAATTGTACTGATTAATTTTCACTTTCAGTGCCCCATCACAGAAAATGATGGAAGAGAGTGGCATTGAGACGACTCCTCCTAGCACCCCTCCTCCCAGCACCTTGGGAACATCAAATGCAGCTGCTACAGCTATTACAACACCAATTCCACCAGGTAGAAGTTTTCTTCCAGATTGTTGCAAAATGTGTATCACAATGAGCTAAACTATGTACTGTGGTTATTAATTCATTAGCTAAAGTTTATGTAGAGTATATTTCCACAAAATGTATACATGCATGTAGCAAAATAATCTTACAGGAAGACCCCTTGCAGTACATACAGTGCACAAGTTAACACAAAAAGGGTGTATTTTAAGTTGTATGTAAGTCTATTTGTGGGGTGTAAATACATTCATTTCTATGCTGCGTATGCATAGTAACAATACGGCTTTAGTTATGAGTGTATCTTACACTTGCTCCTGGAGCAGTGGGATGAGGGTGAGCAAGTGTAAGTTGAGTACAGTAAGGGCATGTACACCTGGTAAAGCACACTCCCTGGAGATGCCACTAAGGAGTCTTGGTGGCATCCCCAGATACGCTTCTAAGGTGGCTGATCTTGTGCAGGTACCAGAAGCCACATGTCAAGATAAGTTTTGACAGCAGCAGCACTATCTAGCTTCTGATTGGCTATTTGTGTATTGATCCCTCCCGCAGATAGTACTTTATTCATAAGCATTACAGCTATATTATGTCAAGTTGCAGACATCTACTTGGATATAATTTCCATTCGGCCTACTGCAGTAAAGAAGATTTCCAACGATTTATCAAGCATTAAATTATGGATGTGGCAGTAATAGTAGTTCATAACATTTTATATGTACAGTGCTAGTCGCAAGTATTACTTACACTGTCAAGACGCTACTATTTCTTGTGTGTATGAAACTTCAGTACATCATATTATGTATGAATAGGGAAATATGACCAACATTGCCAAGCTGTATCGCTGGGCATAAGTATCCACATACGTATGCCTGACGTAGAAATACTGCTGCGTTTTTAAACATATTTTTTTGCAACAAAATATTTAAGTGCAGGTGCAAAAAAAAATTAAAAATACCCCACTAAATCAGGGTTTAAATGTCCAATTATTCAATTTTATACCAGGACACTATCCTACTGATTCAATATCTTTGTTATCCTCATTACTAATTACTGTTAATTCTGACCCTTTTTTTTTTAACTTTTGTTGTTGTACCTTGCCATAAGCAGACATCAAATTGTATTTAAAATCGTATTGTATTTAAAACGTGTTTTTTCTTTTCTTCGCCTTTAAGCTCAGTACTGACTTAATAGAGCATTCACTGTACAATAATTATTTTTAGCTGCAAAAAAAAAAAAGAATCTATTTACTGTATAACTCAGGATGTCTTGCAGTGCACCCGGTTGCTGTAGTTGGCTTTTTCAGAAAATACAATACAGTAATGTGGTGGCCTGTGCTTGCACTGAGTTCACAGAGATGCCATTTGGGTAGGCTGACATGATATACAGGTGCTTATAGAAATGTTTGTCACGAAGGCTCCAGCTGACACATCCATATGAGGAAAAATAAATCTGATTGTGTTGATGGTAGTGGGACTAATTTAAAGCATTAAGATCATCTCTCAGCATGCTCCCACTGACATGAGTACATTTAACTTTTGTGATGTGAAATGTTGGAAAACATTAATCATATAGGAAAGTAATCTCATGGCTTAAAATTATAATTGTGATCTATGCATTTTAAATAAAGTATTCCTGTGCCACTATAAAAATTGTTCATCGGCTCATCCAAATAGAGGAACACTTGGGACTTTGCAGTTATTGAAATAGGATATTATCTGCCAATTTGGAGTGCCCTGGCATTTCCCTCCTCATTATGGGAAAACCTCTTTTAATAATGTTTGTGTTTTGTGTGACATGACAGGTACTTTTAGAAGCATTTGCTGACACAATACCTATTGGTGTTCCTAAATTAGTTATTAAAGTTTACTATTTGGGAAACGCATAGCAATTTACGATTGTTGTGTTACTTCTAAATAATAAGCAATAACATGTACTTTTTGTTTTTCCTTTTTCAGTTTTATCAAGTCCTCTGGCTGGTCCAATCTTCTCGCCTATCCAGCCTTTCCCTCAACCTACCTTCTCTTCACCTCTGCCACCTTCCACTGTTCCTCCCATGAGGACGTCTGCTCCTCTCCCATACACATCTCCACCTCCTGCCTCAGGGGTACTGCTGCCTCCTCTTCACACGTCTGCACCTGGCATTTTCAGCAGTCCATTGCCGTCCTTCTCTTCGGCTTCTCTTCCTCCTCCTCTCGCTTCCACTCCTGCACCTGCCTTGTCAGCACCACCTCTGGGTCCTCCTGTCACTGGCTTCTCAGTAACTTCCACCTATGATATCACAAAGGGTCACGCTGGGCGAGCACCACAGACTCCATTGATGCCGTCATTTTCTGCACCCCCTGTCACAGGTTGTATTCTGTTGTATCTGTTACTGCTTTCTGATGTTTAAATTAACACTATAATGAGGAAATACCTTTTTGTAGATACTTTTTATAGATTTTTGCAATTAAAACAAATATCCTATATTGCTTAGGTGCATTGATCAAAATAAGCATTCTGTTATTTTTATGATATTTTGGTCTCTTAGTTGAACCTTTTCCATTTTTCTGTGAGAGCCGTGTCTATTTTGTATTTTGATTTATACTGTTTGATATGCTAGTTATAAAGTGTAACTTGTCCTCTGAGAGTGTAAAACATTCACCGTTACGTGTGTCTTTGCTTTTGGTAGCCTTTGGTGACTTGTATTATGTATCTGAAATATGAGCATTAAATGAAGACTAGTAATATTACTGCTGCAGTATTATGGAGCGTGTGATTGCCACTACACACTGTATAGCTTACGTTGTATCTTAAGTAACTGCATAAAGTATATTGCAGAATTACTTGAACAAGAAAACCATTTCTGTACATTTTTGTTTGCATGATTTATCGATCTGTCAGTGTTTATGTACTTACATTTCATACAAGTGCTTTGGTGTCTTTTAGTAACCTGTCTGATAATGAGCTTATTCCCTGAAGTCAGAGGATCAGGTGTTTGTCAGACATCAGCAACACTGAACAATAAAGGACATAGTTACAATATAAATCTATTAATACTGATGGCGATAGCGTCTTACACACACTAGTTATGTTTAGCCAACCTATGCATGTGTCCAAAAGAATCTAAAGACATAAGAAACATTCTGGTTAATAAAGCAATGTAAAATTTTCCATGTTGTGTCTTAAATATTAAACAGCCAATTCTCTCTCCCATGCCATAGGCTTTTTACACCATGACTTATTTATTATTTCTTAGGCTAGCTATGCTAATTTGGTAGACTTTTGTTTCATTTTTGTGCCAATAATGTTTTTAGTATATTAAATATATATTCTAATGATTGTGTGGATACCAAATATGTGTTTAGGTTACATCAGGGCTATAATAAGATTTATATTTAGTGTTGTTGTAATTATTAGTACTTAGAACATGTAAATATGGGTGTGTGGGTCCCCCCCTCTCATGTTTTTCTATTATGATAGCTATATGGCTTTGGATGCTTGCCTGTACTATTGCTAGCATTGTGCTTTGTTTGTTTTTTCTTAAAGGGACACTTACCATATATATTTTGTTTCTCTTTGACTAATGCAAATATTAAAATTGAAAGTATAAATTATCTGTGTAATAGGGCTAGCAGTCTACTTGCAAAGCTCACAATTTAGTACAGATCCATAAATGATCTTTATCCCTTTCCCAGAGATCTCCTGTCAATCCAATTGAAATGTGATAATCCTCTCACAGTACAGCAGCTTTGGTATAGTGTGTTATTAGGGACATGTCCTAAAAGGGACCCAAATATGACCATCGGCAAAGAAAGAAGTGGCAGATAAATCTCCCAAAGTTATGTTCTCTCTTTGTGACTGCTAGAAGCGACAGTGATGTCTAGCATATACACTCTGCCCTGTGCTATGCACAATTAAGCTCAGGAAGTTCTTTTAACAAAGTGATTATGTGCAGCAGTTCTATTTTTACATATGTATACTTTGCCAGGAATATGTTTTCACTTCAAAAGTCCTACAGTTTTATATAGATGTCAATGTAGAGATTTGATTTTGTGTACAATATTACAGTTCTACTTAGTTAAGGTTTTTTTGAATTGCTCACTCTAAACTCTGGTCAGAAATTATTATACTGCCAGATAGAAAGGTTTTTCTTTCCTTTGGTTATAATGTAGCTTGTGGTCAATTAAGTCTCACCATTGTTCACTTACATTGACATTGGCAATTATCTGCTTTAGGCAGCATTCTGTCCAAAAAGTTAAATTTCCGCAGGATGTGACTTTAACCTAGATAACTCAGGGTTCCAGTGCTATACTGATCTCCATCTTAACACACTTTATTTACCCCTTTTGTTAAAAATAAGGAAATAATGAAGAGTGAAAGGTAATGTTGTAATGTTCTCTTTTTCTAGTGCTGCCAAATCCTGTTATCCAACATGCTCCTAGTACAACAGGTTCTTCTATTACATTTCCAGAGGAACCTGAAGACCCCAGGGTACATGCAGTACCAAATGAAGGACCTTCTGGGGGAATCTGGGGTTTCTTTAAGGTAAGGAGTGCATTTTGTATGGTTTGTGCCAGAAGAGAGGTGTATCTTATGGCATTTTCCCATATTGTCCTTGTTTCACAATATAATGGAGGATTGCCTTGTTCTCTTAGCTATATAACACCATTCAATGGTTACTTTTACCAAAAGTAACCTTTTCATAAACAAAGGATGGCTATAAAATGCAGAACATGATAATTCAACTCTGTGAAATTAAAGTATAATAATGTATTTACTCCCCCGCTTTAGCAACAGCAAAAAATCACATCCTACATGTTGAGGCCAGTCAGAGAATACAGATGTGGAGTTAAAAAGGATAAGCATGACCTTTAAACTTTGTGACATAACCGGTTGTGCCTCTGTGCTTAAATTGTAAAATGTATCACGTCAAGGAGATTTCTGGGCATTTTCCATTTTCCCCAACCCCAATTTCAGAGTTTTCCTGGAAAGAATAATTTTGCCAAGTAACTATACTTTGAAATTTTTAAACATTGTGTCTGAAATCAATGTACCAAACATAAAATATCACATTGATGTTGTTCTCTGTTTTACTGATGGTTGAATCTTTGTGTGCGCAGACTGCTCACTCTTTACGGGAGCTGTGTGCAGCATTTTCTGGACTATCTAAAGGCTGATTTTGCTGCTTGGTCTGAGTGGCAGGATCACTTTCTAATATGTCCACATCCAGAGTAAATTGTATGAGATTAAGCCATTAGGCATGTAATTGAGAAGCCGTGTCGTTTATGGATGCCATAGAGGCCTGTTAGCGCTGTCAGACGGTGACGGCGCACACTATCCGGTGAGGGTAGTCTTCCAACTGTATTTCCAATATGTGCAAAAACTATACGATTGCTTTTGTCTGTTCACAGACTTTGTACTTGTTTTGGGGCTAATTACCCAATCTAATTGTGAAGTTGAAGGAGAAATGCTGCACAGACATATGAATATTTATTCCAATAATAAAACAGTAAATGCACATGTGCAATTTTTTTCTAACATGTTCGGGCTGAGATCTTTGTTTTTATTATACTTTTCTATGCAGTTTTGGAGTTTGCCTCTTTTTCTCAGCAAAGGGTTGAGAAGGATGGAAATATTTAATTATATAAACAATTGATTATTAACAGTGAAAAACAGGCTTTTATTTGCTCTTTCTAAAGCTTTTGCATTTCCATACTTTTATTTTGGTTTAGTTTGAGTGGACATTTGTGTTTTGCAGTTCTGTATATTTATATTTAATCAAATATCTGAATAAGGACCACAATATGCTTTTATGGTTAATGCAGGGAGTTGCTGGAAATCCTATGGTGAAATCTGTGCTGGATAAAACCAAACACTCAGTGGAAAGTGTGATCACAACCCTGGACCCTGGCATGGCTCCCTATATCCGTAAGAAAAATTATATGACGACACATTACATACTTCTTGGCTCTTGTGTGACAGGGAAATAGTCTTTCTTATTGTGTAAGGAATTCTGAATGCTGCATTTCTTGAGGGCAAGACCATATGTTCAAAAGCAAAAACTTGCACCTGGACAAACATGTAGGACATTACTACCTGCTTTTCTATGTAGCACCCAACTACTAGGCTTTATTTTACACTGGGAGTTAGAGTTGAACTAAGATGCAAACTCCTCCCAACTCTAAATCAGTCTGAATGTTTTAAATTTTCCACTCCTGCAGCACAATATGGTTTTGCCAAGGTGTAAAATTGCACCTTCTAACTTTACTCTTAACTAAGGCCCATAATGTTTGTTTTGACCACATTTTTGGAAATAACGAATCATCCTTTGGCAACCCGAGTGTACATTACAGCTAAAACATAAATCCATTCCACACTTCCCCTTCTATTTTCAGTAAATTAACAATGTACAATAAGCTTGGTTTATGCTTATATTCTTGTCCTCGGGGGCTTTTCAGTTATGGTTTGTTCCACACGCCTAGCTATAATTTAAACATACTGTGTTCCAAATATCACAGAACATTCCAATGCAGATATGTGAACAATGATATCCAATGTGCAGTGATGCATAGCAACCATTCAAACATTCGTGGCCATTGACTAACTTGCAATAAATCATTCCGATCCATTTATGGATTGGTTGCTATGCACTCCTGTGGGTAAATCTATGAAGCTGAAAGTTTCCGCATGTTTAAAAAGTGGAGATGTTCTTATAGCAACCAATCAGATCCTAGTTATCATTTATTTAGTACATTCTATAAAGTGATCGCTAGAATCTGATTGGTTGCTATAGGCAACATCTTTACTTTTCAAACCCACCGGAAACCCTCAGCTTGATACATTTGCCCTATGGACTTTTGCAGTTTGTTAGTAAATTACCCCCAATGTATTCTGTGGCAGCTGTTGCTACACTGTGAGGGTGGGAGGGAGAGAATATGGGGCAGGAGCATAATAATCACTAAGGTGCACTCAAGTCTGACACCTGTGTATAACCACGCTCTATGGGCCTGAGTCACTAAGGCAAAAAAAGGAGCAAATGTTCTCTGGGACAAACCAAGTTACAATGCAAGGGGTGCAAATTAGTTTATTATTTTGCACATAAGTTAAATACTGGCTGTTTTTTCATCCAGCACATAAATACTTGATAGCTTTATTATTACACTGAAATTTAAAGTTGATCTAGGACACGCCTTACCCCAACTATAAATCTGTCCCCACATTTTAAATTTACCTTTTCCTCCAATGCAACATGGTTTTGTCTAGGTGCAAAGTTACTACTTTTTTATGCTTTGCTCTCCTTGATGACTCAGCCCCTATATCTTCTACAAATCTTTATCCAAGCAGAGAACCTAAAAACATATAGCACTTTCACTGTTACTTATGTACACAGTGCAAAAATGAAAAATTAAGGTTAGCGTTCTTTATTTCCATTTGAAGCTATTTTGTCATGAAACATAAAAATTATGTTAGAAACTATACCTTCCAGTTATTAAATAAAACAACCCAATACATTTCACAATGTTGATTTTAGCATTGTAGGAATAATTAATAGGTTTTTCGCCCTTATTTAAACTGATAAGGTCCCTTCTCTGGAATACAACCTTCTGTACTGTTGGGATACTAGAAGCAAGGAGGGCTCGATTTGGCAGTAAGACGCAGCAGATCGCTATGGATACTCTGTGTTTAACCCACGTCATGATAAAAATTCAATCTCCCAGAGCAGTAACAATTGTCGCAGGGACATTGAATGTTTGCGTTTGTAGCGTCATGATGACTGGACAGAAAACAAGATCAGCATTGTAGTCTGCTGTATATGTATACATATATGTGTGTGTGCTGTGGTCATTTGGGCTGATTGCTGAATGGCCATGTGTTCAATTTAGCTACACACATTATGGCGGAATATTGTAAGTTTTGCCATTCATACTTTTGCATATAGTACCCAACTGGTCTGAATGAGCGCATTGCAAAGGACCCATAAAGTTGAATGACCCATATGATTCTGGTCATTAGCTGACATGATTTCCCAGCCTACCTAATCCGTGTCTCATCAGCGTTTGAACTGGTTGAATGATTGTTGGTGAGAGACATAGACTGATGTTGGGCCAGTTTGTTACAAAACCTCAAATTTGGCTAATCACATCTCTCAATCACAAAACAGATTATTGACAGAAAGAAAGAGGAACAGACACTGCATTCCAGGCATTTTTGGTTGTGGTAGTACTGTATTTAGGTCTGGAAAAGCAGGATTTATTACATGGCTGGACAAAGCCTGCTCACCATACAGACTGAATAAATGCATTGTAGAGACCAGGACATATGCCACATTCTGTGTGAAACCCCTGATAGACTTCTCTTAATTGTATGAGTCAGGAACAATTAGAATACCTGGATTGTAGAACTCTTCCCTTATTTATCACACACGGTTGTGAAGCGCTCTGCATGATGGAATCCTTTATAATGATACCTGGCCGAGACAGTGAAGTCTGAGGCTGATCTATTACATGTGGGGGCAAAGTACAGAACGCTTCTGCTTCCTGTTTCATCTCACTGCTAATCGCAGTTGTATCAGGGCTCTAAGTGTTGATGAAACACTAATCTGATTCGCTGCTTCTATAATGGAGATGCGCATCTAGTAATTGCAGGGCAAGCGGGGGATTTGATACTGTCAGCAGTGTTACCTTCCAAACTTTCCTAAGGGTGGACCCTGATTGGTTGTATTGACTACAGATCACTAAGCTTATTAATAGGATTCTCCATTACAATTGAGAAGGGCCAGTATATAAAGAGTAAAGAAAAACAAAACAAATGCATTTTCTTAATAGGACCCTTTAATTCTCCAAACACCCTGTCCCTTGTCTAAAATAAAAAGCAAAATGCCAAATCGTTTGGATTTTATCCATTTTTATTGTATATTATTTCACCGAGACTGAAAACTTATTCTTTTATTACTTGTGAAAAATCAGGAATAATAAAACTCTGAATTCCCCCAAAATAAACACTTGATACCATAAGCCCTATATATATGTGAAGGGGGGAGCAGGCTGGTATAATATACCGGTCATATGAGCTGTGAAATATTTAATGTAAAAGAGTCTAGCTTTGTGTTACAATATGACTGGCTCCTAACTTCTAGAGAAATAGTCCAATTTATTGCCTTCATGTTTTCACGCATCCTATTTGCTCTTTTTTACATGGTTTCTTTTAATATTACTGTAGGATCCGGAGGAGAGCTTGACCTAGTAGTAACCTCTAACAAAGAGGTGAAGGTGGCCGCTGTGCGAGATGCGTTCCAGGAAGTCTTTGGCATGGCCCTTGTAACAGGGGAAGATGGCCAGTCTAACATTGCTCCACAACCTATTGGATATGCTGCTGGGCTGAAGGTAGTAATTCTTCTCTTTAAATAAACACTAAGTTAGTCTGTAAATACCTATACTTACAACGTGTAACCTTAAACAAACATTGAACTAAGGATCTTACTACTGTTTGAACTCGTGGATTTTATTTCTCTCATTTTAATCGTTTTGAAAAATAAACTGTTTTGGGTTTGTGCGGTGCCTATCAGTATGTTACCCATTCTTAAAACACTAGAGATGTTCAATGTGCCTAGAATCTTGTGTTATTTATATTTGTGAAGTCTGCAGAGTCTGTCCAACTAGTGCACTCCTACAAGTGGAAAGGGTTTTGGTTTTTTTCTACCCCCCCATTGTCATTACCTATTGTTGATGTATAAATATCACAAACGACATTGTTTTAAGCAGGTATATAAAGTTGCCTATAGTGTATCTCCTGCTTTCTTTACAGGGAGCCCAGGAAAGGATAGATAGCTTGCGCCGGAGTGGTGTGATCCATGAGAAACAGCCTGCTGTGTCAGTGGAAAACTTCATTGCAGAGTTGCTTCCTGACAAGTAAGGTTTGGTTATTTAGGGAGAATTGCACCAGAGGTTTTTCCGTTAAATCAGAATGAATTATAGTTTAGAGGGGATAAAAAAAAATGCATAAGCATGTACTTGTTTATTGCATATGTAGTATCAAAGAAACAGTCATTTCATCATGGAAGCAGGTGAAACAAGAATTGTCAAGTGGGTGCATTTAGGGGTAATTCTGATAATTTCACTCAAAAGTGAAAATTCTGATTTGAGCTCCATATCCTGGCTGAAAACCTTACTCTCTGATGTGTGCCTGACACATGTGTATCCCTAAATCCTTCCTGCAAGCTGCAGAGAACACGCTGCCAGTCTGGAAAAGCCCAGGTCGGCTAGAGTTAGCTGTCTGTCACTCTACTCCTTCTGACGCTGTCTCTTTTTTAAAAAAAAAAAAATAAAAATAAATTTTCTCCCCACCAGACAGGGAATGTGTTGTTTGCCTAACTAGGGGAAACCTAGTGCGTGGGATTCACTGGAGAGCTAGAGCTAAAGGGGCTACTACATGCAGCATTTTTCCTCAGGGCTCCTCTATTCCTCTTACAGAACTAGCTGAGCCCTGCTAGGATTGGGTCAGGGAGCAGGTTAATGAAATCCTTTACTAGGTGGTAGTTAAGATTTAAGTTTGCGTCATACACGTGAATGATCTAAACTTTAGTAAAGTGTAGCCCATAATATACTTTTTCATTATTTTTTTTTAAGGTGGTTTGACATTGGCTGTGTAATTATTGATGACCCGATCAATGGAATACGTTTAGAAAACTTCACTCAAGCCACCCCTGTGCCTATGGAATATGTACAACAGGTTTGTCTGAATTTTGCACTTCAGGTATAATCTACAGTGTGCTGGATTTGCACATAAGGTGGAGAACTCCTTCATGTTCCTATGAAGGTCTAGGTCAGGCCTGGTCAACCTGTGGCTCTCCGGGTGTTTGTGAAACTACAAGTTCCAGTATGCCCTGCCAGCTATCAACTAGCTATCTACTGGCAAAGCATGCTGGGGCTTGTAGGTTCACAACACCTAGAGAGCCACAAGTTGGCCAGGCCTGGTCTAGGTCGTCATGTGAGCTTCTAGCAATTGCTGTGTATGTAGCTCTGCCTCCTGGGGGTAAATGTACCCCCTTGGGGCGAAATTCTGGTCGGTTTGAAAAGTGTAGATGTTGCCTATAGCAGCCAATCAGACTCTAGCTATAATTCTGTAGTATATACTAAATAAATGATAACTAGCATGTGATTGGTTGCTGTAGGCAACATCTCCACTATTTAAACCCGCTGGAAACTGTCAGCTTGATACATTTACCCTCTGGACTCGGTCATATGTACCAGCTGCAATACCTGTATTTGTGGGGCTTTATGGGCTTTGCAGTGGATGATTGCAGACAAAATATCCACACATGCACTTGCACAATTGATTTACAATATAAATACTTATTTACAATTTCCCTCATGGACGGGGCCACTGCATCCTTCACCGTCAGGAGGCTCCATACATTCACTTCACCTGATACATGTTTTCAAGGCAGTATCTATACTAGCAGAAGGCCAGATAATAACCTTTCCAGAAAGAGACACGCCATGATATCCCCTGTATTTACAAAAGTCAGTCCTCTCGGGCTTATTGTGAAAGTGAGGAAGCTTAGGTGGTGCCAACTCCTAGGTGCTGGAGCCCTGGCCTGGGGGAACTCCCCTAGTATGTATCGCAGTGGTAAGCAGATATGTAGGAGATATCCATTTACATGAATAGAAAAACATACATTTAACAGCTCAACCATTTAAGCATTTAGGATAAACCACAAACTGGCATGGCCATCTACATGTTATTTGTATGGTAGGTACAGTACATGATTTCTGGGCTAAGAAGAGATCTTTATTTTATTTATTTTAAAATTTGAACATAAGCAGACTGATGCTTTGGTTGCTGATAAACGTTTGTAACCCTCATTTATTTATTGCATTCCACATAATTTTGCATTAAAACTATATTTTGTTGCAGGTGTTTTTATAAACAGCAGATGTCCTTGTTTCTCTCTACACAAAATTGCATAATAATTATTGAAGCAACATGTTATCAAGAACATTACTAATAGTTTACAAAGTTATTTAGAATGATTACTTAGTTCAATAATGGCAAAAAGGGTCACACACTATTCAAATTGTCACTTGCAAAATACAGCTCAATTGTTCCACAACTTCCACACCTTACAAATCTCCATATACACATGGTAAGAGTTTTTCTATTGTAAAATTACATTGCTTCCATAATGTCATAGGATGATAACGTTAGAAAGCTGTCTCTTGCTTTTCCTCCTTGGTTTTCATTTCACCAGCACTCTGCACATTTAACATGTAACCGTGAAACCACAAATTGTAGATTAGGTTGGGTACATGAATCTAACAGTTTAGCACCTGAGCTGTAACATAACTATCCTGTCTGATCAGGTCAGAAAATCCTGGGGTGACCACATCAGCATGTATGTTGCATCATTATCCTTACAGGAAGAATGATTCTCTGTGCAATCTGATTGTGTAGAGATCAGATACAATCAGTTTATGTGTTATTTGCTAATTGGAAAGACTTTTGAGCGCTGTTGTGTTACAGATACAGTGAGTTTAGGTGGAGAAATGGACACAAACTAATCTGGGCAATGATTCAACTAAATGATATCACACAAGTCAGAAATACCACTGAATGGTATACAGAACCCAATGTAAATGCTAAGCAATTTCATATTAGGTTGTGATGACACGTCTGTTCTATTATGTAGGCTTCATATGTTTAACCTTTTCTATAGTAATATAGTTAATTTGTTTTTTTTCCCCTTAGGCCCAAAACCTCACCCCACAGGACTACAATCTCAGGTGGTCCGGGCTGTCAGTGACAGTGGGCGAAGTGCTGGAGAGAAGTTTAGCACATGTCAGCAGGACTGATTGGCATGTGGCATTCACAGGCATGTCCCGTAGACAGATGATTTACAGTGCAGCCAGAGCGCTCGCAGGGATGTACAAGCAACGACTCCCACCAAGAATTCTGTGAAAACAACCAGCAGGACATGAAGCTTTTTTGATTGTGCTTTGTAGAGCTGAAAGGAAGTAGACCAAATGACTTGGAAGAAACAGTAGTTTTCTAATATTAAAAGAAATTGCAAGCAACCTAGCAAAAATGCCTTCAATGGAAATATCATCTTTGTGTACAATCCAGAGGTTACTTCATTTTTTTCTTTTTAAATATATGCAAAATATTTGAAAAAGTAATGTTCCTTTCCTTCTTTCCACCCGCAATATTAATGTGTATCCAGCTGCTATAGGGGGATTTCTGGCAAATGGTAGACAAATCAAAGGAGTATACATTATATACTGCAGTACATATGGATTTGTAAGTAGATACTTAATAAAACAAATGATGTGGGTGGAACATGTATTACAATTTAATATACCATCTTGTCAAGCTTTAATTTCTGTGTTTTTTTTATAATACAAAATGTGTGTCCATTAATTTTCATATTTGAAATTCCTCCAATCAGGAATATATATTATGATTGCACCTTAATTGTCCCTTTTTGATTACAATATGGTACATATTGCAGTCTACCCCCACCAGATTCTGTTGGTGTATTGTATTGTCCTGGAAATAAGGCCACTGCTTTGTTTTTGTTTTGTTTTTTCAAATAACTATGTTTGTACATTAAAAATATATGTTTCTACTAATTTAAAACTGGTAAAGAATGACTCATAAGGGGCAGAGATTCTCTATTTTGGTCCTCGGTCACTTTTGCAGAACACAGATCTTAGGGGTATATATACTAACTGCCAATTCTGAAGAACTGACAATTCTCTGCGCTTTGCCTTCGTTTTTTAAAAAGACAATTCAATGGGCTTTGTCTTTAGTAAAATTTCTGTTTAAAAAAAAAAAAAAATGACAGCAAAGTGCTGTGATTCGTCACTTCGTAAATATACCCCCTAGACTTTATTTAGCAACTGGATTGCAGCAGATGATCTGAAGCCTAAAACTACATTTATCTGAAATAAGTTTTCACTTAGTAGTCAACCATTTACATCTATATTTGTTTCACAGGGAATTTCAGTCATTGTGTTAAAAATCTATAGTTTGTCAAGCTTCACTTTCCCATAAACTTGTAGAAAGTAGTGTAATAAAATTCAAGTACAGGTGTGGAATCTTTTGTCCCGCAACCTGTTATCCAGAAACCAATGAAAACAGAAATATAAAATTGTGAATTGCTACTGCTCAGTGAAACTGTCAATACACATACACTATCACTGAGTACTTCTATCAACAGACGCTAAGTGTAGCACTGCTAAACACCTTAATAAGATGGGGGATGCACAGGAAAAACTAAAAATCATTTTTTACCTAGAAACACTTAAGTCCAAAGCTGGACTGTATCCTGGATAATAGATCTTATACCTGAACTCAATAACTGAAGTAATATTAAACATATGTCTAATGGGAAACAGGGTGGTAACTAAAATCAGATTCTTGTTATTATGTATAATATAAACTTAAATACGTTTACAGTGGTTAGATTGCTCTAAATGCCTACATATTCAACAGGACAAGAGGCTGATAAGTTGATTTCTGTATTAAGACACTTGTTTGAATGTCTCTTTCTTTGCTTATATGATAATGGTAGCACCCACACTATCACTTATCTATATAGATTGTTTGCAATAGAGTCAGTTCAAACGACATTGCAAACTACATTTAAAAAATTGTCCACAGTCAAATATGCTACCAGTGGTATCTCATAATGGAAGCATTTGTATTTCTCCTATCTTTCACCTTTAAAATATAATTTGTGGACAAATTTTTATCAGCACAAGATGAATGGCATAATGAAGTCATATTTCTAATGATCGCATCAGCATGTGGTTTACATGTGTACTTCTTTTATTGTGACATTGCATACTCTTCAGTTGTAAAGGTTTTAATGCCACAATTATGTTTTATGAGGAAAATTTAAAAAGGCCAGAACTCGCTTTTAAAAACGAAAAGAAATTGTGATTCCCATGATAAGGATTCCAAGCCCTCAAAATTGCTTACATCAACCTCTTAAGAAAACACTAGTCACAAATTAATTCATATTTCTATATACAAGTGAGTTGTCACTTTTAAATCTAATATGGTTGACATGCTAGTTATTTGCTAAACAGATGTAAGAACTGTTAATCATACAGTCTGCAACCTGACGTCTAGCAGCCTGCGGTGTCCATTGCTTTATTAGTTTATTATATGGACAGTTTTTAGTGCGCAATAGATAATCCCAGTTTGTTTTTAGTTTTTTAGTTGATGAAAAGATTGGGGAGGGGGATTATAGTGTTTGATGCACATGTTCACCTCTTTGTGGTTAAATATAATGCTATTTGCCTTAAATACTAGATTACATTGCCGTATTACATATCTACATGCTCACCTTTTTTTATAATTTTACTTTTTTTTTTTTTTTTTAGAATTTTTATACCCAATTTGGAAGCAGTTAACTAATATATTTGCCACTAGTGGCTTGTTATGTGGATCAGAATAAATAAATGTTTTTACAAGTACATTTGTTGTCAGTTGTTTACTGTTTGTTTTACATATTTGTTTATAGGCTGTATTCTTAAAAATAAGGTCTGTTGTCATAATATTAAGGAGAAGGAGGCTTAGAAGCAGCAGAATGAAGATGCCTCCTGTAACAGCCACTATATCTTCTGACCATACACAATCTGCTTATCACTGGTTCTGCCTATCGAGGTCTCCCTTTCCTATTAATAAAGATAATTGTAGTGATCCAGCAAGTGTCATCATTCTCATAAGTTCCGCAATTCTTGGGTTTAGAAACATAAAAATGCAAGGTTTTATCATATAGTATGAGATCTTCATTTAGTAATCTCAACTTTGGGCACTTGCAGCCTGTGAAATTCTTACTTAAGACCTTAACAACAAGGTGAAGGAACAAAGGACAAATGCAAAGTTGGAGAGTTAGAAAGGGTATTCTTTTTGCACGCACTCCTACAGCTATGTCACTGCAATCTTCAAAGCTTGTTTCCACAAAGAGCAGAACATCATCATCACCATTTATTTATATAGCGCCACTGATTCCGCAGCGCTGTACACAGAACTCATCCACATCAGTCCCTGCCCCATTGGAGCTTACAGTTTACATTCCCTAACATACACACAGACAGACAGACAGAGAGAGAGAAAGACTATGGTCAATTTGATAGCAGTCAATTAACCTACCAGTTTGTTTTTTTGAAGTACAGGCTCTAGACCCCCTCCCTAGTGTTGCCATGCCTTTCTTACTCTCGCTTACACAAGTTCAAAGCAGACTGCACTGCCCACAAGGTTGGTTATCCACTGGCATTGTGATAAATGCCAGTGACCCTACGTGTCAAACATAGTCCCATCTGACAGGCAGTTGTGTTTGGGTTGGTGGTAATGAGCATTTACAGTCCAGTATCCTCCATTGGCCCCTTGTGTTGATTTGAGGTGAACCCAAATAATTGAAGCATGCAGCATCCAAAAGAGAGTTGAAACATAAACACTCAACTGCAAGCACAAATGCTAGTGAGCATGTGGTCATTGGAACCAATAGATTCCATTGGGCCTTAACCGATTCCTTTCACCAGTTGTCTGTGTTGCCAAATCTTCCTACTGTACAAAGCACATACTGTTTGGTACTGAAAAATTGTCTTCTGGAAGGTCCAACCTAAAACTATACAGTGGCAAAAACATGAAAAATTGTCGGATTTACTGTAGGATTCTGTGGATTTATTTGGAGCTAATCATCCACAATTGGGTAATTGAAGCACTGACATCTGGGAAAATAGGGTAATTTCCCAGCAAAGTACACATGGCAAAAAAAGTGTTTAGAGTTTTAGTGGTGAAGGGTTGAGGTAACTCGCAACATTTGACAGTAAACTAATATCCTATATATCCATAAATGTTTAAAACATGTTTGGCACTATAGAGCAAGACAATATCTTTGTATTGTCTATGATAGTGTTATAGTGAAAAACAACACATTGGTAGAGATGATTCTCATATCAGCATGGATGGTAGCATTGAACGTCTGTAACACTGGGTTTGGGGTTGGGGAATGGACCTCAATCAAGATGGGATTACTGAATAGAATGGTAGCACTAACCCCCAGTCATGTGTATAGCCCTATATATTGGTAAACCTTGGTTGCCTTACAATTAGGTGGCATCAGGTTGAGGTTGGCAATGATGAGTATAAACTTGATAAACATCATAGTGTTGCCATTGCCACTGGCACATAAGACCTAGGCAGTGGTACTTTATTATAGGCCTACACCAGGTCCTCAAGCAGTTTAACCAAATCACATGTCAACAAGTAATTTCTATTCTCTATGTACTGGTGCCTTAATGTGCAGGGTTGTAAATAAATAAGTGGTAAAGGAGAAGGGGGATTGTGTCCTATTATGGCATATTATGACAGGTATATGAGTATGAAAACTATGGCAATGTAAGGGCAGGAGGTAGAAAAGAAGCGTGGGACGGAGTCCTCTATGTCTTACATCCTATTTCAACATTTACATGCTCAATTATTACTTACTGACAAGTGTGCTGTTAAAGCCATGCACTTGGGCAATGGTAGATGGGCAATTTCTGCACGATTAGTGTCACATTCCTTACTGCATTATTATTTTATCATGTGGCAGAAGCAGGCTGCATGAAAACACAACTTACGTGCGCATCTTATACAGCACATGGTGGACAAGTAGTGTTCCATAAATACCAAGCAAGAACTAACCTATGCTCTCTCTTGCACCCTGCTGTAATCAAAATTGGAACAATTCAGACTTTAGAGATCGATTTAGGTCCTTGTTTTTTTTTTTGTTAAATGTACAATTTGGGTAACCCGGTAAGTAGTAAATTATTTCCTTTAAATGGCACTTTAAATGTTGTCTACATATTGAATGCTACCTTGGCATAAGAAAAGCTGCCAACACGTTTCAATACAACCCCCCATGCTAAGGTATGTCTTCACAGGGTTAGACCTAGAGTGTCAAGACTATTCCATAATATTTGTACATAGAATTCTATCTGATCGGATCCCCAGGTTACCTTGCACATTTTTTTTCACAAAATTTATAAACAAGTCTTTATTTTTATTTCAAATTACAAGCATATATTTACTATAACTTGATGCAATAAAATGTAATGTTCATGTTTATAAGTAGTTCAGTGCTATACGATTTTTGTCTCTGTGGGTCAGCAATCCACACTCAAATAAATCAACGGTAAAGTACCCAGCAACATCATTTTCTATAAACAAAAGTAGCATCACGTAACTTCGGGCACACTTAATCATATTGTTTCTGAAATTCCAGGTTCCAAAACTTTAACTTAGAAATGTAATTTCGTTTGAAAATTACAGGTAGGCAAAGCAGAAGCAAATCATTTTATAAATTGTGAACGTTTTGCTTAACATTGCTGATGAACACAATCTGTCTCACTGCATTGCACTGTATTTCTGGAAGTGAACAATCTCAAAGCATCCTCCCATACCTTTTCTTATTTACTCTATCCCCATTCTTTATTGTCCCTATTAGAAAACAATGTAAACAAAGTATTATAAACCTATGTGTAGAGCAGCCGACATGAAATGAGTTAATCTCTCTGCCTACTTAATAGTTGGGCAGCCAATCAGCAGTGGTGTAATATACTGCTCATGATTGGCTGTCCGGCTGTTAAGTAGACAGCTCACCAGAGATGAGCTAATTTGACAGGAAGTATTCTTTGAGAGCGGTCTATTTTGCACATAGTTTTTTTTATTTAATTCTCTGCAATGATTACAGATTCCTTTTTGTATTAGGTCGGAACAAGAAAGAAGATTTTAGGTAAGTAATAAAAATGGGGAAATATTTTTAATTAAATAGGAGAGCAAATAATTTTATGTTTTTTTAGGTCACTAACATTTTTTTCTCCCCAAATATTTTTATTGGGACTGTTAACATTACAATATTCAGAAAAAAATAACCATAGGTATACAAATTAAAACAGTTAAAGTTTAGAACAGGACGTCTGGTTATTGAAGATCCATCCACCAAATTGTGTATAGTGTGAGGAGCCTGCATTTATGCACGATGCTTAATTATCAATGTGTATCCATTGCTGTAAAATAGATTTGCCCTCACCTGCAGCCAGAACTAGCATTATTATTCATTTTTTAAAATTTTTTTTTTATCTGTTCTTGGATTCTTGGATATTTGGCTGACCATGCCAGAGTTGCCCATTGTGTTGTACTGGTGAATGGGATGACTATAATATTATTACCATATCTAATTATTCTCCCAAAAAGTTTGTATATGCTGTCATTTCCATAAACAGCAAAATAGATCTGCATCACATTTTGGGCATTTGCTATCAGGAAAGCTGCCAATTATGTGTCTCATCCTTGGGGAAGGATATGCCTGATGAATGATTTTGATATCAGCTAGCCAATATAAATTTTAACATGAGTTGGAATATGTGCACTACATCTGTAGTTGTTAAATTAGGGAAATGTGTTCACCACTTTTTAATTCCAGTAATCTCAGTTTCAGGAATGATTTTGGGTTTGGTACACAAGTATATATCAGATTTTTCTAAGACTGGGGAAATATTATTTATTTCTATTGTAACGTCCATAACTATCGCCACCAGTAAAGAGTCAGATGCGATCAATGTTCCAACGAACAAAGACATTTAAGAGCAAAATATAACAAAGTATAACCGATAAATAAATATGCTTGCACACTGGATCCAGTATCAGCTCAATCCTAAAGTCTGTGTAGTGAGAGAGTTACTGTACCCAGTGGCCTGTTTATATATAGTTTGAGTTGTAAGAAAAGTGATGATGTCACAATGTACCCAAAATATAACACTAAGCTCTTTCTTCATTAGTCCAGAATAGTCCAGTACAATGCAGGTCATAGGTCAGTTCAAACAACGCTTTTCCAAAGGTGGGAGCAACTCATTCCAACAGCTGCATACCTGTCTTGCCTAGGAAACCACCAAAAACTAACCTATTAACATATTCAGTACAAAGGATTTTGAGTATTAATCTTATACTATTCGTAACTGGCGATCGCTATGTGCAGTTGCTTTGCTAAAGATACCAGATTCCTGCTGGTAAAATGTGGTTTAATATAAGACCAAACACTCTGCATTTCTTATGATCTGAACCCTAAATATCTTTAATGTAGGTTTAGCTTTGTGTAATAAATCTCCAAGAGATATATTAACTAAACTGCAGGTTTGAAAAAGTGGAGATGTTGCCTATAGCAACCAATCAGATTCTAGTTTTCATTTATTTAGTACATTCTACAAAATGACAGTTAGAATCTGATTGGTTGCTATAGACAACATCCCTTCTTTTTCAAATCCTCAGTATAGTAAATATACCCCCAAGTCTTTTATATTAATAATAAAAGAATGTGAGTTGGAAACTTTTATTAAAACTATTTACAAATGTAGGTGTGAATGTAATTGTATTTACTTTGTTTTCCAATGCAAGTGCGTAATTAACCACAGTATGCCATTGCGTGCTAATCGCAATCTTACAGGAAAATATTACAATCAGTATTTATTCAATTTAAACAACTTCATACAATTATCTGACTTCAACGCTATAGGACTGGGGACAATACTATTTATTTCTATAGGAATGGGGACACTATTATTTATTTTTATACTAAAGGGGGCACTACTTTGACATTTATTACAGGGAAAACACTAGTATTACAAGTAGTAGTATGCACTTGAGCTTGTAGTTCTACAATTGCTTGCACTATATTTAACATACAAGCAGCAGCATGCAAGAACAGTCATGGAATGCGAGTGCATGCTTGCACTTGTAGCACCACAAGTACTTGCACTATATTTTACCATTTCACTTGGTACCCATCGGCTATGGTTACTAGACAGGTAATCTCTAGAGGACCAGGCCTGATAATGAGTCTGATATTTCATATCTGGTTTTTATTATGCGGTTTGGAATAAACCACATGCAGTTTGGCTTGGACCACATGTGATTAGAAGGTTTGCAAAAAGCAATACATTGGATGCATTTTGATTTTTCAGACTCCAAATCACAGCAAAAACCAAAGGATGGTGAATGTCTGCGCAAAAATAAAAAACATGTAAAGTATATACAAAAAATACAAAGTGTATACAAGAACAGTAAGAATAAAAAACAGAGAGTCCAAAAGTATAGTCCTTTAATAGAATATGTAGAGATGATCCTTGTTTGTGACTCCGTTGTTAACATATGAATAAAAGAGAAAATAAAAACAACATGGTGTAACCTGTATATCACTAGATGTATTATCTTCCACAATGTTATTTGATTAAAACATGAATAAAACATTATATGCTAATTAGCCTAGTAATAGAAAACAGAGCTTCATACATACTCAATCATAACTATAAGCATGTATCTCAGAGGCTATTATGGTTGGAGAGAAAAATAGGATTTATGTGGATATCCTAGTAGTATTAAATACATTAGAGAAAAATAAAGAAAAATTAAAAAACAAAAAACAAGTAAATGTTTACTAAATCACCTAGGATTCAAACTCAGTCCTTCACATAGGCTAACCTTAGACCAACAAGTTGAGCCACAAGCTCCTTTAGTACTAAATATGATATCTGGACATCCTTAAGGTAAAATAACCAACTGCATGAATGATATAAACCATTGTATAAACAAACACAAAAAAAAAATGTGTTCCACATTTATATTATAAATAATTGTTTTTCACTCTGAATTAATCCCCAATGGGAAAAAAAAGAGTCTTATAAATATCAACTGCTCGTTTGCATGAAACAAATATAATTTTTTATTACCACACACATGCTGGAACATGTTCCTATTAAGATAAAAACATAACAAACAAATTCCTCCGTGTGAAATCCAGTATTAGTAGCGATGTATGCTTACCACATGTTGATGAAACAAGGGCATGTATAAGAACTGATTCATCTGTACAGATGTGTTAAACGGCCGGTCACTGCAGCTTTTTCCAGACCTCTGATCATCAAATGTTATGGACAGCGCACCTAGACACGGATCCCCACTTCCACCAACGCGTTTCGAATTTAATTCTTTGTCAAGGTGTCACAGCAATCTTGCAGTTTGGCTCTGAAAACCACATGTGCTGCGGTTTGCAAACTGCACACAAAACCAATGATTAGTAAATCTCCCCCTTAGCTACAAGAGCAATTTGGAAGGTGTGACCTTTGCCATAAGTGTTGTTATTAAGTATTGACTGACAGGGAGCCCAAACGTTTGCTCATACCACTTTAACTGAATTGTTTAGTCTGTTAAACTAGCAAAAAATATTAATTGTACTTTAAAATGAGCAGAAATACATTACATGTTTAGGTTTGTATGCTGCAGAGATTGTGTTAAGCCCTTTTAATTTAGAGATTTAGTGAAACATGCAATTTGACCGCAGGTGCCCAAACTTTTACATACAACTGTATTTCTATTTTAAACACACATCAGTATTACAGTTGTGATCTATAAATCAAAAGGTTAACGCATGCTAATGTAACAAATATAGCTCTGTGAGAGAAGACAGGTTTATTGACAGTGATTAATGATAACCAAGAAATGCTATTAGTAAATGCTTTAGGCAGAACATGTAAACCTGAATAAAAGTCCCAGTGGTGGCTTTCTAGATACTACAGTTAAAGAACGGTCATACTGATTAATAGCTAAGGACTAATCCTAAAACAATTAATGACGGTAAAGACATTCTATTGTTGGTGGAAAGATCTGCTCAATTAGATTGTAGAATAGTGTGTGCAGAGGCCATCTATTATCCATCAGATCTATAAATAAGTAATACTTTTGGCCTCTGTTACGATTCTGTTACAATTTTAGAATTGTCCTTGCAATGACAGCCATGACGGTGGAAGCAAGATAAAAATATAAGAGTGCAGCGAGAACACAAACCAGGTAATGCTTGGTAAATAAAGAAACATCCAAGTGTGGCAGGATAATAAGTAATACATAAATGGTAAATAAAACAACACAGCAGGTACTAGTAACTTAGCTGAACAGAGATTCACAGTGAGGGCCAGGGATACACAGGAACTGTGAATGTGTAGAATGTCCAAGCAAGACAGGTAACCTCCTGGGGACTGAGTGTAGGTGAGAGCAATCATATCACAGAAACAGAAATTAGGCAATGCAGGTAGTCCAAAGAAAAACAAACAATGACCAGCAAGGTGCGTGGGGAGGAACATACATAAATAATCAAAGACACATGTGTTTTAATCAGTTGGACTGGCCTACCAGGGATTCCTGGGGAGATCCCCAATGGGCCTCACTGCCCAATGGCCCCGACTTTTGTTAGAGAGAATGTGAGTCAGTATGTGTGTATCAGAGTGTGTATGAGACCTGCATTAGTGTGTATGAGACCGGCATTAATGTGTGCCAGTGTGTAGGAGAAATGTATTAGTGTGGGTCGGACTGGCCCACCAGGGAAATCCCTGGAGGCCCCCAATACGAGATGGACCCGCCTCCTACACTCTGGTTAATGGACAGGCTGGTCCCTTCAAGGGGACCAGTCGTTCTATTATTTTGTGATATGTAGTAGATGCTGTCTCCTGAGGTAGACAGTGACACACAGTGTTCCAGGTTGAATGAGGTTCTTTTGGTTTCAAAGAGTTAATGACTCGTGATTGCAAGATTTATTGTGGCAAAAAACCATTCTCCTTATTTTCACACATCACTTCAGAGGGGCATGGCTAGTGATTAGTGTAAACTATCTCTCTAAGAGAGACATTTAAAATCTAGGGTAACCAGTATTTGCTAAGAACAAAAAGACACTTTTAAACATGAAAACGATCTGCTACTTCAGGATTCCTCTTTACCATAGACCGTTTTCCCTTAGTAAGGTCAGTCAAAGGGACAGCAAAAGTGGCTAAATTGGTTATAAACCTCCGATAATGTCCCATGATCTCTACAAAAGATCTTGTTTGTTTATTGTTGATGGGTTGGGCCAGTTTTGAATAGCCTCAGTTTTATTAAGTTGAAGTTCTTGATCCTTCTGGGACACTTTACCTTGCACATCCCTATACAGTACTTCCTTCAGTTGGCTGTCAACCCTGTCTCTTAGGTGGAGTCCAACACTACTCTACAAATGTGAGTACCAGTCAAGACTATGGATGATTATATCACAGAAAACAGATGACAAATTCAGAGGTTTTCCCTCCCCTAAGTGTCCTGTCATTATATGTCCATGTCCATCAGCCATGTCTAACAACATTCTCTTATACGGCTTGGGGACTACCAGTTGCTACACAATATCTTCCCCTTTTTTGTGATCTGAGACAATAAATCATGTCATTTCACCAGGTGAGGGCGCAAAAGTCAACTACACTAAGGCAAATAGGTCTATCCTCACATAAAGATCAGGCACATTCTCAACCCTTTCAACAACATTCCCTTCCTCATTAAGAGGTGTAGCACTTTGTGCCATACTGTTGACCTCATGAATAATGATGTAACATCTGGTTCCAACAGTGGCTCATCTTGGTCCCTTTAGTATCCAACTGTGGGATGGGTTGTACTGAAGAACTCAGTGCCTTTCGCCATGACACTGTCTTAGGATGCCACCTTTCCAACAGCTCAGTTTGTGAAATATCTGCTCTTCTAGAGCTGCCTCTTTTGCTATTGTGTAGTGGAAACACCTAGGAGCCAAAAGCTGTAGATCACACAAGTTCACAGAAAAGGACCGCTAAGCTCTGAAGCGTGTAGCGCAAGCCTGGCCAACATGTCCCAGCATGCTTTACCAGTAGATAGCCAGCAGATAACTGTCAGGGCATGCTGTAACTTGTAGTTTCACAACAGCTGGAGAGCCACACGTGGCCAGTCCTGGTACAGTGCATAAATCTCCTTTATCCTCAGTTGCAACACTCACTACTGAGTTCCAAAGTGTCTCTGGAAGTAGTGTCAGCACAAGAACTGTTTGTCGGGAGTTGTATGGATTGAGTTTCCATGGCCGAGCAGCTGCACACAAGTTTCAGATCATCATGCACAATGCCAAGTGTCACTTGGAGTGGTGTAAAGCACATCGCCATTGGACTCTAGAGCAGTGAAATGCATTCACTGGAATGAAGAATCGTGCTTCACTATCTGGCAGTCTGACGACAAATCTGGGTTTGGCAGATGCCAGGAGAATTCCTACCAGAATGCGTACTGCCAACTTTAAGGTTTGGTGGATTAAGAATAACGGTCTAGGGCTATTTTTCACGGTTTGATCTGGGCCCCTTAATTGGGGAAATCTTAATGCCACAGCATTGTCAGGATCTGCCATTTGCTGCACTGCAAATCTTCCTTAGGGATGCCTCCAGCAGCTCCTGTCTGCTAAGAGCTATGTAGGACTTTGCCAACATGTGAACCTGGTCTACAGTACTCCTCTACCACCAGATGTGCTGCTGTCTGACCATTGTACTTTCCGCCTCATTAGTAGGAGTTACACGTGTTCACTACCTATATAAGATTGCCTCTCCCAGTAATATGTGGCAGTTCATTGTTGTCTTGCCTGCTGCTGCTGATTCTCCAGAGTATCCAGTGTCATGTTCCAGTCTGACCTCCTGGTATTGACCCCTTCTTGTTCCTTGGCTTCATTGTTTATCTTCTGGCCCATATCCAGGCTACGTTCTCTTTGGCATGTTCAACCCCACTCTATTTTGACACCCACAGATTGATCCAGTACCTTGTACCTTCTGGCAAAACTTTGAGTCCTGTTTACCGTTGTTCATCTAGTACCTCGTGCCTCCTGAGTAAACCAGGTGTCCTGCCATCTTGGATTCACCCAGTACCTCGTGCCTCCTGAGTCTACCAGGTATCCTGTCACCGTGGTACATCCAGTGCCTGCAGCCTTAGACTGTATCCTGCTACTCTGTATTGCCTCTATGAACTGTTTTACTGTTTGTGACTTTCAAAGTATTCAAGCTATATTGCCAGTCCTGCTGTTGTATCTGTTGCCTAGAACTGCATAGCTTTTATCATTTACTGCACCAATCCTTGCCTAATAAAGACACTTTATTTTTACATTATCATCGCTCTGGAGTACATGCTAGGAATCCTGACGAGCATACAATGACATTCTAGAGAAATGTGTCCTTCCAGCTTTGTGGCAACAGTTTAGGGAAAACCCTTTCCTGTTTCAGCATGACAGTGCCCCCTTGCACAAAGTGACGTCCATCCAAAAATTATTTCCCACGTTCGGCATGGAAAAACTTGACTGCTCTGCACAGAACCACAACTTCAACCCCATCGAACAACTTTAGGATAAATTGCAAGCTTGACTGCAAGCCAGGCCTTGAAGCTGTGAACTGAAGCTCTTGTTACTAAATGGATGTGTTTCCCCTTAGCCATGTTCCGAAAACAAGTGGAAAGTCTTCCCAGAAAAGTGGAAGCTGTTATAGCAGCAATGGGGAAACCAATTCCATATTAATGCCCATGGATTTGGAATGATATGTTCAACTAGCACATATAGATGTGATGTTCAGATGTCCACATACTTTTGGCCATGTAGTGTCATTTTATTAGACAAAGGAGTAAGTAAAATAAGTAAAGTTACAAAATAAATCTATCCAGGCCAGCTCTTACTAACATAAATTCCCTCTTTATTTGCGTAAAACCTAGTATCCAGCCCACATACACAATAATTGGACATAGTGGGCCTGATTCATTAAGGAAAGTAAGGCAAAAAAATGAGTACGTTTTCTCCTGGAAAAACCATGTTACAATGCAAGGGGTGCATATTATTTTACACACTGTTTATTGTAGCACACAAATACTTGTCAACTTATTTGTACACTGAAATTTAAAGTTGATCTAGGACATGCCCTACCCCAACTATAAATCGGTCCCCACATTTTAAATTGACCTCCCCCTGCAATACAATATGGTTTTGCCAAGGTTCAAAGTTACTTCTTTTGCTTTACTTTCCTTAATGAATCAGGTCCAGTAAGTTTTTCCCACTTACAAGACACAGGAGCTCTCTCAGCCTAAGCTTCTTCTACAGCGGCAGCCTGCTAATCAGCCTGTTGTCTTGCTGGGAGGCCAGAAGACCCGAAGTTGTCCACAGTAATGGAAACTTGTCCTCTCTGCTACATTCACTCCAGGGACCCTTAAACGAGCTAAACATATTGGAAAGCTGTCTTTGTAACACACATTAACATTTCACTGAAGATTAAAGACGCACTTTGGACACACATATACAATACTTACAACTATGTTTTCCAATTGTGCCTCTCACAATGTATATATATATATATATATATATATATATATATATATATATATATATATATATATATATATATATATATATATATATAGTTAGCACTTCTGCCTCAAAGCGCTGGGGTCATGAGTTCAATTCCCAACCATGGCCTTATCTGTGTGGAATTTGTATGTTCTCCCTGTGTTTGTGTGGGTTTTCTCCGGGTGCTTCGGTTTCCTCCCACACTCCAAAAACATACTAGTAGGTTAATTGGCTGCTATCAAAATTGACCCTAGTCTCTCTCTCTCTCTCTCTCCGTCTGTGTGTGTATGTTAGGGAATTTAGACTGTAAGCTACAATGGGGCAGGGACTGATGTGAATGAGTTCTCTGTACAGCGCTGCGGAATAAGTGGCGCTATATAAATAAATGGTGATGATGATGATATATATATATATATATATATATATATATATACACACACACACTGGAGGTGTTCACTGACCCCGTGTTTTGGTTTTAAATCTGTATTAACTTCATATTTTGGTTTTGGCAAAACTGCCCTCACGTGTTTTGGTTTTGGTTTTGGATCTGTTTTTTTTAAAAAAAAAAATACAAAAATGTGCTAAAATCACATAATTTGGCCAATTTTTTGCTCCTACATTACTATTAACCTCAATATCACTAATTTACAGTCATTTCCAGTCAATTTTGACCACCACAATATTGGTCACAATATTATTTTCATACACTTTCGGCCAAAGACTGCAGTGAGCTGACTGGATGCTAAGCGACAGAGCAACGACACAAACACACGGCAGTTCATAGCACATCTAGGAATCATTGCCACACAGAATTGTCAGAAAAGAAAAGTGGTGCAAGATGGAATTGTCCTTGGGACCTCCCACCCACCTTTATGTAAAATATTGAAAAGGACATGTACAGTTTAACAAAGCAAGTGCTCCAGTGACAAGGGGCCTGATTCATTAAGGATCTTAAATGAAGAGGTATCTTATTTCAGTCTCCTGGACAAAACCATGTTACAATGCAAGGGGTGCAAACTAGTTTTCTGCTTTGCACATAAGTTAAATACTGACTGTTTTTTCATCTGGCACGGAGACTGGAGAGCGACAAGAACAATGTGACTGGAGAGTGTCAAGAACACTGCTACCTCTGTGTCTGTGTGACCAATGGCACTCACACTGTAGACTGCAAAGAGCACTGCCACCCCTCCTATTTCTGTGTGAGCTATGGCACAGAGCAATGTCACTGAAGCCTTATAAGAACACTACTACGTCTCCTGTTTCTGTATGAGCAATGGCACAGAGCAATGTCACTGGAGGCTTATAAGAACACTTGTCACTCACCGGACTGTGAGTGCCATTTCTCCTGTGTTCAGGAACCGTGGCCGTCTGCCATCCTGAGGGTCTGCGCATGTGCAGCCCTTATGAAACCTTCAGTTCCTGTTGCTTTTAATTGATTGGATGATCAGGCAACCCTCCCTATTTAAACCACCTGTGATCATTACCTGGTTGCCTGATCTTGGATTCTCACTCCCCATGAGCCTCTGAAGGTGTTCCTGTGTTTCCTCATGTATTCAGCTCCAGCTGATTCCTGTCTACTTCGATTGTGGTTTCCAGACCACTTCAACTCTCCTGTGTTCATCGTGTCTGCACTCAGCTGATTACTATCTGCTTCTGCTGCCGGATTCCAGTCCGCCTCAACTCTCCTGTGTTCAGCGTGTCTGCTCTCCGCTGCCTCCGTTACTACTGCCGGGTTCCAGACCGTCTCAACTCTCCTGTGTTCATCGTGTCAGCTCTCCACTGATTCCTATCTGCTACTGCTGCTGGATTCCAGACCGTCTCTACTCTCCTGTGTTCAGCGTGTCTCCCCTCCGCTGCCTTCGTTACTACTGCCGGATTCCAGACCGCCTCTACTCTCCTGTGTTCAGCGTGCCTTCCCTCCACTGCCTCCGCTACTACTGCCGGATACCATACAGCCTCAACTCTCCCGTGTTCATCATGTTTCCAGTTTTACTTACTACTGCTTCCTGAGTATTGCTCCGTTGATTACCGGTTACCTTCCGTGCGCTGCACCAACCTGATTACCGCTTCCATCATCCAGTGATCTCTCCTCCTGCCGGCGTTCAGCCGTTCAGGTATCCCTGCACGTCTCCTTGACAGCCTGCTCTCCTGAACCGCGGTATGCATACTTTCCATTGACTTTGCTATTGTATTGCATATCCGTCTGGACTGTGTTGTGTTCATCTCCGGAGTCGTCCATCTACTGAGACTATTGTTACTATTGACTTTCTTTCCTATTACCTGGATCTCTATAGTGACTTTGTATACTTCAAGCAGCGCTTGTCAGTTATTATTGTATTGTGGTTATCATCGTGGGATCAAGTTCCGTGTGCCCCGTGTATCCTCAGTATTCCATTCATCTCCTCGTGCCCCTCCTCACATATATATAGCAGTGGTACAACTTGCTGTACGCAGACCACTGACTCCTGTTTCCCATTGGCACCAGTTTCAAGTATCCTCTCACATAAGCAGTGGTACAACTTGCTGTACGCAGACCACTGACTTCCCCGTTACCTACTTGCACCTGGAATCCATTCCTTCACTATAGACAGTGGTACAACTTGCTATACGCAGACCACTGACTTTCACTACCTCCTCTCTACTCCTGGACATTCCTCCTCACTATAGCAGTGGTACAACTTGCTGTACGCAGACCACTGACTCTCCTCATGTTTACTTGTCCATCTGGTTCCTCGTGTACATACATCTAAGTCATTACCAGTTGCTGCTAGTCATAGACTTTCCTTGAGCATTCTCTCACCATCTGCTGATTCTCCTGTTCCGTTGTCACCCTGCTACCAGAGGACCATAGTACCAGCTATATTACTCTGGTAAGAACATCATCTGGTGATATCCTGGGCAAAGACTCCTAGTGCCCGTGACAGTAAGATCAGGCCATGACAGACCCAGGAGCGGAACCTACAACTAAAGAGATGCTGCAGTATCTGGTTACCCGTATTGAACAACAGGATGTTCGCCAACAACAATTGCTGCAATGTTGCCAGGCGTTAGCCTCCCAAAGAACGTCTGCACAAAATATCACAGCTACTGTTGATGCTCCTGTGCCTTCCTCCGTTTCCCCAGTGCCATCCCAGGTGTCTACTGCTTCCACGCTACACCTGCCTACTCCTTCAAAATATGATGGAGACCCCAAAACATGCAGGGGTTTTCTAAATCAATGCTCAGTTCATTTTGAGCTTCAACTTCACAATTTCTCTACTCATTGTTCCAGAGTGGCCTATCTCATTTCCTTGTTTTCCGGACAAGCTCTCGCATGGGCTTCCCCTCTGTGGGAAAGAAATGATCCATTATTACAAGATAGTGCCAAATTTATTTCCACGTTTCGAAGTGTATTCGATGAACCTGGTCGCGTTATTTCCGCTGCATCCAGCATCCTCCGTCTACGTCAGGGTTCTCGTACTGTAGCCCAGTACGTCATTCAATTTCGGATATTAGCCTCTGAACTTCAGTGGAACACTGAAGCTTTAATTGCCGCCTTCTGGCAGGGGCTTTCTGATAAAATTAAAGATGCACTGGCTACTCAAGAATTACCTACTTCTCTAGAAGATTTGATTTCTCTTTGCCATCGTGTAGACATGAGATTTCGTGAAAGAGAGTCTGAAAAAACAACTTCATTTAAAGCACCTCTTCGCTCAAGTCCTCAAGTTCGCCAAGTTTCATCTCCGGTGATACCTATGGAGATAGGCTCCAAATTAACTTCAGAGGAGAGGGACCGAAGAGTAAAAAATAGACTTTGTATCTATTGTGCTGATTCTACTCATATGCTCAATTCATTCCCTAAAAACTCGGGAAATGCCAGGCCCTAACCAGTTCTGGAGAGGTGAAGTTAGGGTCCCTGGAGTCCTCTCCATGTTTTACGAAATTAAAAGTTTGTGCTTTTGATGTTACGGTTTCCTTTGCTTCCAAATCTTTCATGTCCCAAGCACTTATTGACTCTGGAGCTGCAGGAAACTTTATTTCTAAATCCCTAGTGAATCAATGGTCCCTACCAGTGATTACTTTGAAAATACCTATTACTGTGACTGCTATCGATGGATCACGCATTATTAATGGTCTCATCACCCAGAGTACGTCTCCAGTAACCCTTCAAATTGGTGTATTACACCAGAAAGAAATTTCATTTTTAATTCTTCCTGTTACTACCAGTCCGATTGTATTAGGCCTTCCATGGCTTCAACGTCATTCTCCCCAGATTGACTGGCACACTCCTCAAGTTACGTCTTGGGGGCCTGAATGTCATCATCGTTGCCTCTCTCAAGTCGTTCCTCTCAAGATACAGCAATCCTCCATTTCACCTTGTTCACCGGCACTTCCTCCTCAGTATGCTTCTTTTGCCGATGTATTTGATAAAATTCAGTCTGAACGTCTTCCTCCTCATCGTTCGTGGGACTGTCCGATTGATCTTCAACCTGGCAAGACTCCTCCCAGGGGTCGTGTGTATCCACTTTCGTTACCTGAAACTCAAGCCACATCTGAGTACATCAAAGAGAATCTCCAGCAAGGATTTATTCGACCTTCTACCTCTCCCGCTGGAGCAGGGTTTTTCTTCGTAAAAAAGAAAGATGGGTCAATACGTCCTTGCATAGATTTCCGTGGACTTAATGCCATAACTATCAAAAATCGGTATCCCATTCCATTAATTACTGAGTTATTTGATCGTATCAAGGGAGCCCGGATCTTTACCAAGTTGGATCTTCGTGGTGCCTATAATTTAATTTGTATCAGGTCCGGTGACGAATGGAAGACAGCTTTCAACACCAGAGACGGGCATTATGAATATTTAGTAATGCCCTTCGGGTTATGTAACGCCCCCGCTGTTTTCCAGGGTTTCATTAATGAGATCTTCCGGGACTTGTTATATGTTTGTGTCATCGTCTATCTGGACGACATATTAATCTTTTCTCAGGACCTGCCTTCTCATCATCAACATGTGGCAGAGGTCCTTTCCAGACTCTGGAAAAATTCATTATTCTGCAAGTTAGAAAAATGTTCATTCGAGTTGCCCCAGATTCCATTTCTGGGATATATTGTTTCCGGAGTTGGTCTTCAGATGGATCCAGAAAAGGTGAATGCTGTATTACATTGGCCTCAGCCAACTACTCTTCGTGCAATTCAGCGTTTTTTAGGTTTTGCCAATTACTATAGATGCTTCATTCAAGATTTTTCCTCGATTGCATCTCCTATTGTGGCCCTAACTCGTAAAGGGGCCAATACTAAACAATGGTCCTCTGAGGCTCTTCAAGCCTTCCAGTTTCTCAAAGAATCCTTCTCCTCCACTCCTGTTCTTCGACAGCCTGATGTGACGCTTACCTTCTTCCTAGAGGTAGGTGCCTCTAATGTTGGCTTAGGAGCCATTCTCTCCCAAAGATCGGAGCAACAAAAATTCCATCCTTGTGCCTTTTACTCTCGGGGTCTTCTGCCTGCGGAGAAGAATTATACCATCGGGGACAAGAAGTTGCTGGCTATAAAAGTAGCATTAGAGGAATGGAGATATTTGTTGGAAGGAGCTCGTCATCCTGTGACAATTTTTACTGATCATAAAAATTTGTCATATTTACAGTCTGCTCAATGTTTGAATCCTCGTCATGCAAGATGGTCTCTTTTCTTTTCTCGTTTTGAACTAATCATAACCTTCAAACCAGCTGTGAAAAATAAAAAAGCAGACGCCCTATCTCGAGCTTTTGTGACGTCCTCAGACGTTGAAGATGGTCCTAACCACTCTATATTAGACCCCAAATGTGTTTCTCTGGCTGCTTCTTCCACTAAGGTGCTACCATTTGGGAGAACCCTTGTGCCTCCTGCTCTTAGGAAGAAAATCCTTTCGTGGTTTCACTCTTCTCGTTTTTCTGGACATTCTGGTGAACGCAAGACTTTTGAAATTCTTTCTCGAAGTTACTGGTGGCCTTCTATGAGGAGAGATGTCAAAGATTTTGTGGCTGCTTATGAATTGTGTTCCCAGTTTAAGACTCCCCGCAGAACTCCAGCGGGTTTGCTTCAACCACTACCCATTCCTTCCAAGCCGTGGACCCATATTAGTATGGACTTTGTTACTGATCTTCCTCCTAGTAAAAAGTGCAATACTATTTGGGTAGTGGTGGATAGATTTTCGAAGATGGCACATTTCGTTCCTTTGACCGGTTTACCTTCTTCATCTACTCTGGCTGATTATTTCATCAAAGAAATCTTCCGTATTCATGGATGTCCTTCCGAGATTGTTTCAGATAGAGGAGTGCAATTCGTTTCCAGATTCTGGCGGGCCCTCTGTAAGACCTTGGGTATCCGGTTAACACTCTTATCCTCCTACCATCCTCAATCAAACGGACAAACCGAAAGGGTCAATCAAGATCTTGAGACTTTTATAAGGATGTTCTCTTCAGCCAACCAAGACAACTGGGTAGATTTGCTTCCATGGGCTGAATTCGCTCATAACAACATGTATCATGAATCATCTTCTAAAACTCCATTCTTTGTGGTTTACAGTCACCATCCGTCTTTTCCGGAATTTCCTACCCTCCCTCCCACCCAAGTTCCTGCTGTAGAGACTGTTTGTCAGACCTTCAAAAATATTTGGTCTCAGGTCAAAACCTGTTTAAAGAAGACATCTGCCAGATATAAGTCTTTTGCAGATAAAAAGAGACGGGCTATTCCACCACTTAAAATCGGAGATCGTGTATGGTTATCAACCAAAAATATTCGTTTGAAGGTCCCATCTATGAAGTTCGCTCCTCGTTTTATTGGTCCATATAGGATCATTCAAGTGATAAATCCAGTTTGTTTCAAACTTCTACTACCTAAGAACCTTCGTATTTCCAATGCCTTCAATGTGTCTTTGCTCAAACCTCTTATCATCAACCGTTTCTCGGTCCCTCCTTCAGCACCTCGGCCAGTTCAAGTTCAACAAGAAGAGGACTTTGAGATTACTCACATATTGGATGCAAAAATTTCGCGAGGAGTGCTTCGTTTCCTCGTTCATTGGAAGGGCTTTGGTCCTGAAGAGCGTTCATGGATTAAAGCAGAAGATCTCAACGCTCCAGCTCTTCTTAAGAAGTTTTATTCCAAGTTTCCGGACAAACCCGGTTCCAGGTGTTCTGTGCCCACCTTTAAAAGGGGGGGTACTGTCACTCACCGAACTGTGAGTGCCATTTCTCCTGTGTTCAGGAACCGTGGCCGTCCGCCATCCTGAGGGTCTGCGCATGTGCAGCCCTTACGAAACCTTCAGTTCCTGTTGCTTTTAATTGATTGGATGATCAGGCAACCCTCCCTATTTAAACCACCTGTGATCATTACCTGGTTGCCTGATCTTGGAGTCTCATTCCCCATGAGCCTCTGAAGGTGTTACTGTGTTTCCTCGTGTATTCAGCTCCAGCTGATTCCTGTCTACTACGATTGTGGTTTCCAGACCACTTTAAACTCTCCTGTGTTCATCGTGTCTGCACTCAGCTGATTACTATCTGCTTCTGCTGCTGGATTCCAGTCCGCCTCAACTCTCCTGTGTTCAGCGTGTCTGCTCTCCGCTGCCTCCGTTACTACTGCCGGGTTCCAGACCGTCTCAACTCTCCTGTGTTCATCGTGTCAGCTCTCCACTGATTCCTATCTGCTACTACTGCCGGATTCCAGACCGTCTCTACTCTCCTGTGTTCAGCGTGTCTCCCCTCCGCTGCCTCCGCTACTACTGCCGGATACCAGACAGCCTCAACTCTCCCGTGTTCATCATGTTTCCAGTTTTACTTACTACTGCTTCCTGAGTATTGCTCCGTTGATTACCGGTTACCTTCCGTGCGCTGCACCAACCTGATTACCGCTTCCATCATCCAGTGATCTCTCCTCCTGCCGGCGTTCAGCCGTTCAGGTATCCCTGCACGTCTCCTTGACAGCCTGCTCTCCTGAACCGCGGTATGCATACTTTCCATTGACTTTGCTATTGTATTGCATATCCGTCTGGACTGTGTTGTGTTCATCTCCGGAGTCTTCCATCTACTGAGACTATTGTTACTATTGACTTTGTTTCCTATTACCTGGATCTCTATAGTGACTTTGTATACTTCAAGCAGCGCTTGTCAGTTATTATTGTATTGTGGTTATCATCGTGGGATCAAGTTCCGTGTGCCCCGTGTATCCTCAGTAATCCATTCATCTCCTCGTGCCCCTCCTCACATATATATAGCAGTGGTACAACTTGCTGTACGCAGACCACTGACTCCTGTTTCCCATTGGCACCAGTTTCAAGTATCCTCTCACATAAGCAGTGGTACAACTTGCTGTACGCAGACCACTGACTTCCCCGTTACCTACTTGCACCTGGAATCCATTCCTTCACTATAGACAGTGGTACAACTTGCTATACGCAGACCACTGACTTTCACTACCTCCTCTCTACTCCTGGACATTCCTCCTCACTATAGCAGTGGTACAACTTGCTGTACGCAGACCACTGACTCTCCACACGTTTACTTGTCCATCTGGTTCCTCGTGTAGATACATCTAAGTCATTACCAGTTGCTGCTAGTCATAGACTTTCCTTGAGCATTCTCTCACCATCTGCTGATTCTCCTGTTCCGTTGTCACCCTGCTACCAGAGAACCATAGTACCAGCTATATTACTCTGGTAAGAACATCATCTGGTGATATCCTGGGCAAAGACTCCTAGTGCCCGTGACAACACTACCACCCCTCCTATTTCTGTATGAGCAATGGCACAGAGCATGTCACTGGAGACTGATAACAAGAACACTGCCTTTCCTCCTGTTTTTGTGTGAGCTATGGCACAGTACAATGTCACTGGAGGCTGTCAAGAACACTGCCATCCCTCCTCTTTCTGTTTTAGCTATGATGCTGGCCAACTGTACTGGAGACTGCCAAGTACTCTGCAACCCCTTCTGTGTCTGTCTGTGAAATGGCGCCGGATCTCCGTTGAGGGCGTAACTTATAGAATCCAAAACTCTTGAGAGCTGACGACGCAACAATGATGTTTTGCCTTGTTTTCAGTTCCGAGGGCGCACAAAAGTACTGAGCTCACTAGGATTGGCGATGTTCAGGTGGGCTCGGTTTTCCGAAAAATGAGCCCAAGCATCTATAATACACACACATACTGCACATGTCACAAAAACATTTATAACAACATGTATAAAATCACATAACATTTCTGCTTAAAAAGTTTATCATTAGGCAACACTGTATCACCTCCTAAAACTCTCCTGTTAGTTTTATTCATGACTGTGGCTTGCGAGGCGAGGCCTATTAACATCTAGGTATCAAGGTGTTATTTTGCAAATCCAGCGATTTTTTGGTGGGTGCTTCATCTTGCAGATGTATTAAAGTGAAATTTGATGTAAAATCACCAGAGATGTGTTTCTGTCAAAACCGCTATTTACAAAATCGATAGAGATCAAAGTCCCAACTGTTTGCCACGCTGGCTATACAAGTCTCAAATGTATGAAGCTGTGATTAAGCAGACTCTCCTGAGTTTGCTTTAAAAACCGCCAGATACAACACGCTGCTTGCAAGCAGCATATATAGTAAACACATCACTGTTACACTGCCTGTCTATACAGCCGCAAGTCCCTGCGGCTGTCAAAAGTTTAAAAACAGGTAAAAGGTTTTTTTTAAAAAAAGCGCTGCATGGAAATTGGGGAAAAATTTGTGTTGGGTACCCATATTTTCACTCAACCAGCACTAGGCAAACCAGCCGGGGTTGGTGGAACAATAGCAGGGGGACACGTGGCAGGGGTCCCCCTGCCATAATGACAACCAACCCAGGGCTGTTTAGCGCTGGGCTGGATTCCCTAGAGAGTGGGGTCCGCTGAAAAAAATTAACGGGTCCCCCCTCCAGGAATGACTAGTCCAGTGCTGAAAGCACTAGGGCTCTTCCTACCCCTGTGGGCTGTGGGTAGTAGGGTAATAACGGCGAAATGTATGTGAAAAAAACAAACAGATGCCATTTTGTTTTGTGGAACTACAAGTCCAAGCCATGCCAGGATGCCCTAAACAGTGTGGGCATGCTGATGCTTTTATAACTACAAGCACCAGCATACCCATAGCAGCCAGGGCATGCTGGCACTTGGAGAACCACAAGAGCCAACATGCCCTGACACCCATGGCTGGCTGAGACATGTAGTACCACAAAACAAAATGTTTACAGTACACACAACACAACACCCTGTTTACATCCACAACATTTTAATACAATAGACACCCCTCATTCATACCACATAAATTTATTAAAAATAAGAAAACTCCAATATACTCACCAATCTGAATTCTTCTTCTTTCGTCAGCAGCTTTTAAACCAAAAATGCTTGAAAACCATGTCCAAATAAATTTGTAATTCCAAAGTCCCTGCTTGTAAAGTCCATAAATAAATTTGTATTCCAAGGGGTGAATTCAATTGGCCGCGTTACTTGAAAAAGTAACTTTAATAATAATTACTGTTATTATGGCTCCCTTCTCACTGTCAGTGAGAAGGAAGCAGAGGGGAGAGGGAGGGTGCCGATACCACCGGGTTTATTTTCAATTTTATTTTTGTGCCGTTGGACAAGCAGGGATGGCAGGCGGGGGGAGTGCCCCTCAGTCTAGCCCCCCCCCCCCCCCCGCCTTGATTACCCAGCATAACACTGGCCCTACAGCTGGGGCATCACTAGAAATGTCTTGGCTCCATAGCAAAATTGTGATGTGCCCTCTATGCAACATAGTCATACCCACCAAGATATCGTCTCCATCCCGACAGTATATAACATGGCAGAATACTAATTCCATTATTCTAAATTATGTTAAAATCATATAGCTGTCTAGATAGATTCATTATGTGTCCATATTCATTTATTCATGTAGTTTAAGAAACATGTTTTTCCTCCTGGGACCCCTGTGCTTATAGGGCACCATAACAGTCACATGAACCAATATGTCTAAAGTTACATCCGTGAAGAAGCGACAAAAAAGAGGCAGCCACAGACACCTGACATTGTTCATTGTTTTATATCTCTTTGTGCAGACAATGTCTAATGAATGCAGTCCCTTATATTAGACATAATTAAGCATCAATGTTTGAAGTTACTGTGCTTATAATTTTAATTCTCTACACTCTTATCTTTGCAATAGAGAATTAGTGTCCATTTTTTTGATTACATGTTTTATATTAAATGGAAGGCAGAAAGGGCATGTAGCTCAGTTACTATTTTAAGTGAGAATATGTATCCTATTTACAACGCCTTGTACATGACCTGTTTGACCTGTTTTTTTTATTTCAGATATAATCTGTTTCTACAACTTGACATTGTCTCTTTGCTAATGAAATTGATATTGAACACTTCAACAGGACAGAAACCTTGTGTGTGTGTGAGTGTTATGTGTAATGTGATGTGGTGCAGATATAGATGTTTGAAAGTATGTCAGAGACAAGGTCCTGTAGATTGGCAACCAAAAAACAATGACACAAGTTTTTCCTAATGATGGGTGTGGACATATAAATGACACCACTGTCATTGCTTACCTAGACTGCATTGGCACATGTTTAATTTGCAAGGATATTTAAGCATTATTCAGTCTCAAAATTAGCATGCAAAGCTTTCCTAGCTTGAGACTCTATGTCCTGGATACGTAACCTTGTAAAGTACAGTACGCTATAACTATGAAACACACTGTCCTAATCAAAAAAACTGCAACATTTATTTAACGTGATTGATTTGATATATCAAAATAGGTCATTGTAAAGCATATAGGTTATAGATAAGTTTGTTTTATTACTATCATTTATCATGATTACAAACAAAGACTATACTGTAGGGCAGCACGGTAGCTTAGTGGTTAGTACTTCTGCCTCACAGCACTGGGGTCATGAGCTTGATTCCCAACCATGGCCTTATCTGTGTGGAGTTTGTATGTTCCCCCCGTATTTGCGTGGGTTTCTTCCGGGTGCTCCCGTTTCCTCCCACACTCCAAAAACATACTGGTAGGTTAATTGGCTGCTATTAAATTGCCCTTAGTCTCTCTCAGTGTGTGTATGTATGTCAGGGGATTTAGATTGTAAGCTCCAATGGGGCAGGGACTGATGTGAATGAGCTCTCTGTGCAGCTCTGCGGAATTAGTGGCGCTGTATAAATAGATGATGATGATGATGTTAAACAACGATATGGGATAATCTGTGAAGTGTGTGTTCTGTGTGATTACACAAGACACCATTATGGCTTGCCCATTTTAACACATATGCAATTAGGTTGTGCTTATGGGAAAAGTTTTGTTGCAGTCACTTAATAGCAGTAATGACACTTTTTCAACCTATAGACTTTGTTGCAGGGGACCAGTTTAGTTTTTTCATAAGAAAATCATAAGCAGCCTCAAAGCATGTTGAAGCTTAATATGGTTCTGGTGGTTAATATGCCTGCCATACACAGATCCTCCAATACAGCTCCTTCCATCTATCACAAAATGTTCTGCTCCCGAATATACCACTTAATGAGCCCCTGTCTCCTATATTGTACTTTGAGTTACTATGCTCTCACAACCTCAAAACAACCACTGTTAACTAAATGAATATTAAGTTTACTTTCTTGGGAGCACCACCATTTTTAAATATTATCTAGTTTGAGGGGCCCTGAATATTTATACATTATTTGCCCTCCAGTGCTTCTGGACGTCTACCAGCAGATTAACTGACTTGTGCTTGTGCAGAAGTGCAGCTGTTCTCAGGAGAGAGAAAATCTAGCACTGTTAGTCATGATGACACTGCAACCTGGGGGAATAGCTACAACACAAATCAGCATGTCAGATGGTAAGTCTTCATTGAGGGGTGTTAGGGACCACTATATTGATAAAAATATGGACACCAAAAAAATAAAATAAACAATAATACTGAATTTGTAGCATAATCTTATTTATGTGATTATCCAGAATCTGACAGGTACTCTTTAATTTAATACTGTGGTTCCATGTACTGCACTAATTATTTATTGTCAATTAATTGAGCACAAGAAACTACAATAGTAAATGAAGTTGGAAATTTGAGATCAGCATTTTGTATTTGGTCAAGTGGGACATGTCGGAGGGTGTTTATACTGTACAAACCTCTTTTAAAGAGAAAGCTTCGCTTGTTTGGCCCACAAATTCTTTCCTTTCTAACTAACCTTCCTTTGGGTCAAATGTATAGATCTGTCTGGAGTGCCATCTGCATTGCCTATCAAATGTGCCATAACATCCATCCTGTAAAGTTTGAAAGTTGTTGTGGTACAGGGGCATGCTGGTAATGTAAAAACAGTGATTCCAAACAAATATAAAAATATGTATCACTTATTTCAAATAGAAACAGATGCAGGTTATTGTGTCTCTTTAATGGAGGCACTCCTTAATATTATCTCTATTTGGTTACCCTGCTTGACAGTAACATTCCAGTTTCCTATATTACACCTTGCAGTTACCATTTTAATTGTTTGTCTAGGGGGTGATAAAGTATTTTAATACCCTTTCAGTTGCAAATATCAACTTTTCTTGACCTTGTAAGAACTATTTTGTCTGTAGAAACTCAAAGTGAAGTGCATACTTTTGGACTAATGCAATGAATTTTATAAAGAAGTATATGAATTTTAGATGTCAACATCTGCGGGGTGCAAATTCTTACATCATCATAGGGGAGGGATTTGGGGAATTCTTTGATATGTACAGATTAGACACACAAGTACAAGATTTTGTTTTGCTGGATGGGCTTATTTAAATGAGGTAGAGGGTTAGAAATGGAACATTTAGGGAAAGGTGGTCACCACACATTGATAGGTGAATGGGTGGCGCTATACACCAGTCAGAGTGCTGGGTGCTCTCTACAAGGTATGCTGGCACCTGGCACAACCAGTTTAATCTCCAGCATGCCAATAGAGCCACCAGGATAGTGTATAGTAAATTCACCAGAGATTTGTTATGGTCTGTATTATAAAGCCACAGGAAATTGAGGAAGGGGGAATTTTTCATTTTAAAGCCACCAGAGATGGGGTGTGTATAGTATAGCCATCAGAAATTTGGTGAGATTAACATTGTAACACAGCCAGAAAATTGGGGGGTTATTGTAAAGCCACCAAAAATTGGGGCTTCAATTGTAAATCTTTCACTAGCATAGTGAATATACAGGTAGACACTATCAATTTTTAACCTGCAATAGCTGCCATTGAAGTTCATTGTAACCATAATTATTTAACATCACATATTTTCTTAAAAAGTAGGGACCACACAGGTTGGGTCGCCCTAGGACATTTCCCGGTGCACTTGGACCAATGTAACAAAAACATTCAAACATGCTTCATAAACACAGTTTGAGTGCCCCCTTCACTGTCATGATTACTATTAGACATAAATGAAGCTAAACCAAGCATTATTTAAGAAGAAAATATAAACACTGATTGCTGAAGGAGGTAGTCCTAAAGTGACAATTTTACTAATTCTACCGTGCGTAGTTTAAACTGAATTTGCAAGCCTGTAAGATTAGATGCAAACTGATTTTCAGTTAGCAGTGATAAGGACCAGGACGTGGTTTAAAACTTACATGGCGGACAAGTAGGTACACGTGAACTAATAAAAGGAGAATATACTGGATGTCTGCATTTATTTTGGTATGTAAATGAAGCTTACTAATCAAGAGATACTTATAAGAATGAGGCAGTGCAGTAGTAAGTAAACACTGGATATGAGTCTATTTAGAAGATTCTCCCAAATATGATTACCGCTCGTGTCATTCTGACACCGACTTCGCAACTTATCCTTCATACACCATGTTGTAAGGATATTTGTGACTGTTTAACAAACCATGTGGCAGAGATCATCCCAACACTATGCCTAGCACATTTATGTGATCAGGAAGGTGTCATGCTGCCTTCAGAAGAACCATATTAAGAAGGTGGTATGGGTTTCAATATATTATTATAATTGTAGTGACAGTGGGATTTTCTCCTTAAAGCTCATAAACTAGTGTCTAGAAAAACTCATTGAAGATTTATAACATAAAACTCTTTTTAACAAAAAAAAGGCCTTTAGTGACTACAACTGTAATCTATATCAGCCTAAATTCTATCTACATGACTGACTATACACATTTAACAGGGTTTGTCTGCAGGGCTTATGCTGGGTTCACCAGTATCCTTCTGCTCGGGTTAGACGCATGCACTGTGAAGTCCCATTTGGTGCCTCAGTGAACATGCTTGAAAGAGGCATCTGCACATGTGCCACTCCCCTATATCCCCATGCTTGCTCCAATCTCTCTAATCCCCTCTTAGAAAGTGGTCAGCACCTGAGCCAGAAATAAATAGAGAGATGCCCCAGTAGAATGGCACTCTCTTGCCCAGCTCGCCAAGCTTAACGTGTTCTGCCTGCCTTGTGTGCCAATGCTAAGGTCATTATTATAGTCCAGTCAGGATAATTATAAAAATAAGATGTTAATTATCATTATATATCTTAATTCAGAATTTCCTTTAGTCAAAATAGTTTCTTGCAACTCACTGAGTTTAACAAAAGAGGAATTAATTTATTTTGATAAAGGTAATAGACATATTTTGAGGTCTGCTTTCTGTCACCTTATTTGGATTATGTACTCAGATATGCCCTGATATCATAGAAGATCAATCAATCTATTTTTTAATTACCCAGTCATATGTTCAAAAGAAACAGAAAGATTGGCTAAATTCCTTAGGTCAGTATATAATCCTTATATGAAATATACAGGATCATAGCAATATTTTCTCTAATACATGTTTGTGAAGATCTCTGCATACATTTTAAATATCTGAAAGTAACAAAATAACACGTGTCAATGATATATAGATGCCCTCTAAGGAACTTCGAGTGAAAAGTAGTTTCTGGAATCTGAAAGTCAAAATGGATTCATGAACCTAAGATGATGATAAAAAAAGATGATGTAGACACGATGAACTTATGTTTGATAATGTCCCTTCAAGAGCTTAAATGTTGGAAATAATAAAATATATGCTTTTGCTGATATATGATTATATGTATTGAGATTAACAAATGTACCCTGTTGATGTCATCCCTGCTAAAAAGGGAAGAGCTCTGGTCATAAAAGGTTTTAACAAGGAACTGTTCTTACTAACTCCAGATGCTCTATACATAATTAATGTCTTAATTTAATTAACTTTAGTTTTAGAGAAAATTTTACTGTCATATGCATGTATCTTTATGGACAATTAATGCTCAAAATATGGTACTCAAAATAGTCAACAGATTTCCTTCGTCCTATGAGAAGGATTTCTGAGTAGGCACTAAAAGTCAATTCTCTTGTAATGGTAGAATTAATGTGTTCCTGGTTACATGTTCACTAACTTGTAGTAATGCACAGGGCCGCCATCAGGGGGGTACGGGGGGTACTGTTGTACCGGGCCCGGGCTCACCAGGGGGCCCGGTACAACAGCGCAGCACAGACTTACCTGGGGCCCCGGTGGTCTCCGCTACTCTGTCTTCAGCCTGGCTGTCACCGTGACAGCCAGGCACCAGGATGCGATCGCAGGGGTGGAGGAATCATTCCCCCTGAGATCATGTGCTCTGGCTGTCACAGGCAGATCACAGGTAAGGGGGCCCCAGGTAAGTATGTGTTGCTGTTGCTTATGGGGGGGGACCGGGGGACACGGGGGGCCCGTACTGGGCCCCATGATTGCTGAAGGTGGCCCTGGTAATGCATGCTTTGTTCTTATAGAACTTGTTCTTGTTTATTATTAAATTTGGAGAAGTGCAAGGCCCAAATAACCTCTAAGGCTCCGGGACCTGATGGCTTCTCCGCAGCTTATTACAAAAGATTTTCCCAGACTCTGGTCCCCCATCTACGCACCTTGCTCAATGCTATCTTACATGGAGATCCCTTCCCTAAATCGATGTTAGAGGCGCGTATTGTAGTCATTCATAAAGAGGGGAAGGACCCCAGCGACTGCGCAAGCTATCGTCCCATCTCCCTCCTTAATGTTGACATTAAGATTTATGCAAAGATCCTGGCCACCCGCTTGAACGAAGTCCTTCCGGGTCTGGTCCATTATGATCAGGTGGGGTTCATCCCGGGTCGCCAGGCTAGGGATAATACTCGCCGCGCGATAGACCTGGTTCAAATCATTAACCAAAGATGTCTCCCGGCCACGATGCTCTCACTGGATGCCGAGAAGGTGTTCGACCGTATTTCTTGGGATTTTATGACCCTTGCTCTGAAGGTGTACGGCTTCTCGGCTGAATTTCTGACCGGGGTCTCCGCCCTATATAACTCCCCCTCAGCTAGGGTCTTGGTTATCGGATCTTTATCTAACCCTCTCTTGCTCTCCAACGGGACGAGACAGGGCTGCCCCCTATCGCCCTTAATTTTTGCACTAGTGATAGAACCCCTGGCGGCGATGATTAGAGAGTCGGCGTCGATCTCAGGTGTGACAGTGGGGCCACGGGAATTTAAGGTCTCTCTCTTCGCGGACGACATACTTCTCTCTCTGACAAATCCTCAGGAGTCTTTACCCGCCTTATATAAACTTATAGATGAATATGGCCTCCTATCTGGCTACAAAATTAATTTTGTTAAGTCAGAGGCCATGCTCCTTCATGCTTCCCCATCCCTCAGGAACAGTTTACAGACTAACTTTGCACTACGCTGGCAGGCGAGTAAGATCAAATATCTTGGAGTCTATATCACCTCGACCTATGATAGATTGTATCGGGAAAACTTTCCCCCCCTTCTGTCAAAAATCAAACAGGACTTGGAGATTTGGAAGAGCTATATTATATCATGGCTGGGGAAGATTATTAAGATGAACTTGGTCCCGAAACTTCTATATCTTTTTCAAACCCTCCCGGTGAGGGTTCCCGAATCCGTGTTAAAAGATTTGCATTCCTCCTTCTTAAAGTTTATATGGCGTGCCAAGCCCCCTAGAATCTCAATAGCAGTGCTTAAAAAGCCTAGGACTCGGGGAGGCAGGGGCTTCCCAGATATTAAATTCTATTATTTGGCATCCCATCTGTACCAGGTGACGGTAAGCTATGCCCCTTACCAGTCTATAGTGTGGGTGGACCTGGAGACCCACTATGTTGGGGTCCCCTCCATGGCATCACTCTGGGGCTTGACCAATACAGATAGGCCACCAGCGGCCTCCTCTCTTCATTCCCTTAAATTCTGCTTATCCCTTTGGGACTCATGTCGGGTCAAATATAAATTGTCCTCCCCTATCTCACCTCTGACTCCTCTCTGGGGCAACCCACACTTTCCTCCTGGCAATTCCACGCAGCAATTTAAACATTGGATAAAGGCGGGAATACGGGTGGTCTCGGACCTGGTGGTCAATCAAACTTGGGCTTCTATGTCGGAACTTCGCCATAGTTTTGAACCGCTTCCTCCGCTTTTTTTTGAGTACTTCCAGGTCCGACACTTCGCTATGTCTTTGCCCCCCTGGGAGGCTCTCCGGGCCCCGATCTCCTTTGAATATATGTGGCTACATTCACCTCTCACTAAAGGGATGATCTCCCAGATATACAACTGGCTCCTAGACTATACTTTCAATGCTCCAGGCCAACATGAGCGGGAACGAGAGAGGGACCTGGGTCCTCCTCCAGACGACTTATACTGGCAGGAGGTCAGGGAGGGGATTGCCAAGAGCTCGATCTCTACACTAATTAAGGAAACAGCCTATAAAGTATACTATAGGTGGTACTATACTCCTGATAGGCTCTCTCAAATGTTTCCTACGACCACTCCGAGCTGCTGGCGGGAATGCGGTCAGAGGGGTACGATGCTACATATATGGTGGACCTGCCCTCGCATAGCTCCTTTCTGGAACATGGTTCTCACACTCATAAACTCTGTGTCAGAACAACAGATAAGTTTGGACCCCTGGTCATTCCTTCTCTCTTACCCTATACCTGATGAGAGCGGGCCTTCAAATAAGCTTATATCCCATATCTTGGCAGCTGCTAAATCCTTAATAGCAAAGCACTGGAAAGACCCTAGGGCTTCCTTTATGCAGGAGTTACGGTCTTACATAAGACATGTCGCAAGCATGGAGAGTATAACGTGCTACCTTCATGATAAATCACATAATTTCGATAGGGTGTGGGCCCCGTGGTATTTACTAGAAAGCCGTAGCTGCCTATCCAATACGGCTCCCCCTCTTGCAGACGGAATGTAGCTCTTGGGCTGCCTCCGGATCCCCCAAGCTGGATATGGTGCGCTGCTGGTGTGAAATGTTTGTATACCAGTTTTCTTTTTGGTAGTCTATATAAGTGTGTGGCTTAGCTTTCTCTAGCAATGTTCCGAGTTTGTTTGCTTATTTATTTATTAGCTATATTGTTAACATAATTTGTGCCTTCCTACTCCCCACTCTTTCTTTCTCTCTCCCCCTCCCCCTCCATATAAAAATATAAAACATAGAGGAGACATTTTGAATGTTAATACTTTCATGTCATTGGTGATGATTGTATCTTTTTCTGTTGTTTCCTCTTTAAATAAAGAGTTTAAATTTTTTTTGGGGGATAAGTGCCAGCCCATGGGCTATATAAGCTGTATGCATACTCATATTGGGATGTGTCACGGATCAATGTAGAAATACAGCTAAGGAGCCATGGATAGGTGAAAAAACAAACAATGTTTATTGCTGGAGAGTATGAACAGTTGATGACATAATAGCTTGCAGAATTTACCAGATATACAGCAGTTGCAGGTAAATGGGAGGTGAGGAAATATTCCAGGCAGCATGCACAGGGAAATGCACAGATAAGTCCTAGGTTCACATAAGGAACAGGTCAGCAGGTTGTATGTTGAAAAAGATCTCCAGCAGCATAAATTCAGGAGCACAAACAGGAGGAAGTGAGCACAGAGAATAACCTCAGGATGTGACAACAGGATGGGACAACAATAACCAACAATGATTGCTGGGAGAAACAGGTATATATAAGGGAAAAGAAACCACACCCAGGTGCATGGGATAATTGGAGAAAGTGTTAACCCCTAATGCAAACATGAAAGGCAAGATAGCAGCACCTCTGGTGATCAGAGGTAATGCTGCAAATACACACTAATAAAGTCAAAAGGCAGGAGCTGCCAAGCAAAGCAGTATGTACTGCAAGGGGCTTGCAGGCAGATCCTGACAGGATGTCTATTCTTGTATGAACTAGACATCTGTGTTACATGTAATAAAGAAGGTTTGCCTTTCATTTGACTCAGGATACAGAATCCTATTGGAAGTTCTCTTGCAGAAACCGTGTGGCCACAGAGGTAAGAAATTATTATCTTTCATTTTCTGTATAGTGGAATAGTACTATAGTCATTCTTGGTCCTTCAGAGTGAGCTCCAGCAAAGGACTCCACTTTTGGGGTAAGAGTAAGATGATGCAAAAATCTTTTACATTCCTAATGTTACAATCTGTTGATTTTATGCCATTAAATGAATAAGATAGCATAAATCAATTTTAATTGTATTGATTTATGTGATGATTGATTATATTGATTTATTTGAATTTTTGGGTGTTGTTTTGTCCTGTGTTGTCTCATTCTGTGGTTGTTTAAGATGAGCATGATGAGCATGTAAGAAATGAAAGGAATGATTGCATAAGACCTCACTGTGTGATTCCATAGGGGTGTGAAATAAGGGAGTTACAATAAACTCTAAGGTATGACACTATGAGGGGTCTGCCGTCACTATTTCAGTGACTGAATTGGAAATAGGTATCTTGCGGTCCAATGTCTTGGGCGACCAGTTTGGCCAGGGGATAGAGTAGAGCCAATCACCTTCCCTTATTGATCTTTGAAAAAAAAAAAAAAAGGCCATATTAAGCATATTAAATGTGTATGTTGTGATCCTTTTGTGAGACCTTTCAGTCAGACATGGTTGTCTGGAATACAGTAAAATATTGAGTGTTCTTACACTGCTGGGTAAAAAGTACACTATCTAATTGTGGGTGATTGTGTGGACATATAGTTCTACTGGAGTCATTCCCTGTTGGTATTAAGTATACCAGAAGGTGGAAACTGGCAGTGTATCACTGGTATTTCTAGACGAGTGCAACCGAATACAAAGATCAGGCTGCACATTGTGATTAGATTCTGTCACTGTGCTACAAAAGAGTCAAGTGTGATAAGGGATAAGAGTGAGGCATGGGACAAAGTCAATCGTTGGTGGACATTCTTCATGGAACTCCTTCAAGTGTCATGTCTCACAAACCAGGCTTGATTGCTGTAAGATATTTGAAAAAAATGAAATGGGAGAACACAGGATAAACTAAATTTTACCCTTACAGGTACCTTTGATAAATGTCAGGGTTCCCAAGGTAAGACCACAAAGAAAAAGAAGGTGGGCATGGTGGCTAAGTGGTTAGCACTTCTGCCTCACAGCGCTGGAGTCATGAGTTCAATTCCCGACCATGGCCTTATCTGTGTGGAGTTTATATGTTCTCCCCGTGTTTGCATGGGTTTCCTCCGGGTGCTCTGGTTTCCTCCCACACTCCCAAAACTAGTAGGTTAATTGGCTGCTATCATAATTGACCCTAGTCTCTCTCTCTCTCTCTCTCTGTATATCTTAGGGAATTTAGACTGTAAGCTCCAATGGGGCAGGGACTGATGTGAATGAGTTCTCTGTATAGCGCTGCGGAATCAGTGGCGCTATATAAATAAATGGTGATGATGATGAAGTAGTTTTATTAAAGACACAGGTAATACAGGTTCAGGATGCAATAACTGGTAAGGCAGTAATATAACCACAGATCTTAACAGCGGAATAGGCAATACTGTAAAGCAATGGTGAGAATCAGTAGTCTGTGGATTGCAGGGTTGGATACCTCTGTAAAGGTGGTGGGATGAGTAGTCGGTGGATTGCAGGTCTGGGTACCTCTAGAAAGGTGGTGAGACAAGTATCCTGCGGGTTGCAGGGTTGTATACCTCTGGAACGGTGATGAGACGAGTAGCCTGCGGGTTGCAGGGCTGGATACCTCTGGAAAGGTGGTGAGACAAGTAGCCTACGGGTTGCAGGGTTGGATACCTCTGGAAAGGTGGTGAGATGAGTAGCCTGCGGGTTGCAGGATTGGATACCTCTGGAAAGGTGGAGAGATGAGTAGTCTGCGGGTTGCCGGATTGGATACCTCTGTAAAGGTGGAGAGATGAGTAGCCTTTGGGTTGCAGGGTTAGATTCCTCTGGAAAGGCGGTGAGACGAGTAGCCTACAGGTTGCAGGGTTGGATACCTCCGTAAAGGTGGAGAGATGAGTAGCCTGGTAATGCTGAAATACTTAGAGCAGACAGCAGGTAAAGGTGGAAGTAAGCTGAACAGGTTACACTGAGAAACAATGAGCTGCAGAGAGCAAAAGCACCGAGCTCCACATAGGTGTATAACTCAGGAACAGGGTAGATGAAACTGTGTCTGCGGCATGTCCGACACCCTATGTGGCACAAACAATGCTCGTTAAAAGAGACATGGGGGTAAATGTATCAAGGTGCGATTTTGCAAAATCAGCGATTTTCTCGGTTGAGTTGAAACTCGCAGATGTATGAAGCAGAGATTTCATGTAAAATCGCCAGAGTTGTGCTTCTGTCAAAATCGCTATTTGCAAAATCGCTACAGATCAAACTCCCGGCTGTTTTTCCCTGTAGCTATACAAGTCTCAAATGTATGGAGCTGCAATTAAGCAAACTCAGGAGAGTTTGCTTTAAAACACGCCAGATACAACACGCTGCATTCTAGCAGCGTGTTGTATAAACACATCACTGTTACACTGCCTGTCATACTGCCGGAGCTCTGGCAGCTGTAAAAACTGTAGAGAATAGATAAAAGTTAAAAAAAAAAAGCGTGGGGTCCCCCCTCTATTTAGTCTATTTAGACTACTGCTGGTTCCGTGAAAATCGGGGAAAAAGTTTGCGTGGGGTCCCCCCTATTTTCACGGAACCAGCACTAGGCAAACCAGCCGGGGTTGGAGGCACTATAGCAGGGGTCATCCTGCTATAATGGCTAACCATCCCCAGGCTGTTCAGTGCTGGGCTGGATTCCCTAGGGAGTGGGGTCCACCAAAAAAAACATGCTCCCCCCCCCCCCCCCATGGACACCCAGCCCAGTGCTGATAGCACTAGGGCTCTTCCTACACCCCTGGGTGGTGGGTGTAAGGTAATAACGGCGATAAAGTGTTAAAAAAACATTTTGTTTTGTGGAACTACAAGTCCCAGCCAGCCAGGTTGCCCTAAATAGTGTGGGCATGCTGGTATTTGTATAACTACAAGCACCAGCATATCCATGGCAGCCAGGGCATGTTGGCACTTGGAGAAGCACAAGTGCCAACATACCCTGACACCCACGGCTGGCTGGGACCTGTATTTCCACAAAATAACATGTTAACAAAATCACAACACCCTCATTACAACCACTAACTTTTATTAAAAATAATAAAGTAGGTGCCACACCTACTACTTTTAGCATGCCCCCTGGAAAGCATCTGATTTAAGAGCAATAGTAGAAGGTTTTCCCAACCCGAGAAGGGACTACTGGTGCATGGGTTCGAATTTTGCTTGTCAAAATTATGCATGTCCCTACTTATAAACATATGTTACATTTATTACAGACTTTGTTCAGTGGACCGAATTATGCCGCTTTTATGCAGCAATTACAGTGGAAGTTGGATGGAAATCATTCTAATACTGACTCAAAATGGGTTGAATTATAAAGCTGCCTTTAAACTGGTATTCCCAGTAATAATAGATTGAATTAAGATAATTGGCACATCTTAAGATCAGAAACAGACAGTTATAGATTTTCATGGGTGATTTCAGAAAACCTTGCAAACAAATAGTGGTTTGCCTGAGATGGGACGGAGTACAGATTTGTAACCTTTGCAGGTAACCACTTTTGTGAAGGACTAAAAAACTCACCACAGTCTAAACTTAAAGCATAGGCTACAAATTGAAGAAATAAAATTTGCCCAACATCTTAAAACTATGTAAACATCATAAAAGCAACATTACAGAAAAAGAATTAAACATCCAGAAAAAGCTAATGAATGTTAAATTGAAGGCTGCAGAAGCCACCCTCAGGCAGAAGGAGAGGAGGTCCAGCTAAAAGAGGCAGACTAAGAACAAAGACATAAAATGTTACATTTGCCAAGAAAAGGGAAAAAATATCTTATGATTGCAAGAATCCAAAAAAGAACAGAAGCCCGAGGCATGATGATGGAGTTGGTGATGGATAACAGGATGATGTGGTCCCCTTGTATTCGAAATTGACATAGGAGCCACATTATCAGTAATATCCAGTAAAGATTAATTTAGTTTGACACAGAAAACAGTTACAGCAGTACGTTTATCCAATATAGCAGTTGTAATACCAGTCACTTTGGGTACTTTCTCTGATACACATTAATTTCTGTTGTCTACAGATGATCCAGTTGGTCTATTGGATTGAGATCTGTTATGTAAGTTAGAGTGTAAAATGTATTGCACACCCAATGGAATCTATCTGTAAGTGTCTGACTGAAACCTTGGTACCCATGCAGGATAGATTTGGGAAAGCACCTAATTGCAGGGGCGGATCCAGGGGGCGGCGATCGCCTAAGACACTCTAAGACACTGCAGCTGCATTTAATTTGTAGTGCAATCTCACTACCAACAGGACGCATTGTCGACCAATGATTATATAGTGCAGCATTGTCTGGGTGGGGAAATGGGTACTGTGTATGTACACATGAAGTAAGAAGGAACTGTGCGTTCCAGCCCCACATGTTTTATACCCGTCCTCCCTGCAAGCAGAGCACATTGCACTTTTGCAGCCAGCCTTCCTTCCTTGCAGCCTGCTTACCAGCCAGAGAGACCAGCCAGCCTTCCTTCCAGCCTGCTTGCCAGACTTCCTTCCAGCCTGCTTACCAGCCAGAGAGACCAGCCTGACCTAGTAAGTGGAGTCTGTAGCCAGCGCCGGTGCTAGGGTTCACGGCGCCCTAGGCAAAATTTCACCGCCCCCCGCCCCCCCCCCCCCTCGCAAACACACAAAAAAAAAAGGAGAGTTTACTTACCTTTTCTCTAGCTGATCCGCGCCTTCTTCATGCAGAGACGGAGTGATGCATTCTGGGAGGGGAGGGGGCGCCGGGAAAGAACTTTATTCACACTGTCTGTCTGACAGACAGTGTGATACTTCACAGATGCCCCGCGGACACTGAAAAACACCCCGCCGCCGCTGCAACCCTCTCCTGAGCCGCTGACTAGATTAGAAAATCTAGTCAGCGGCGCCCTGCAGGTCCCGGCGCCCTAGCCAACTGCCTAAGGTTGCCTAATGGGAGCGCCGGGCCTGTCTGTAGCACCTCATAGCTTTGTCCATTTAGTGTGGTATCTCTGGGGGGTCGGGGGCAGCTTATCACAGAGAGAGAGAACTGTAAATTATGGTGTGTTACTGATTTCTTTAGAAAGGGGGACGAGCAGGAGAGTATATTGTGAAGTTTGAGCTTTAATTGATTTTCTGTGTATCTGTCCTCTATGGCAGCTGCAGCCCCAGTGTGTTTGTTTAAGTGTACCATTTAAAAATGAAAAATGAAATCTTTATTATTTATTTGTCAAAATATAAATCTTGATTTGTAAATTATAGCAACATATAAAATAGTGACCTAAAGTAGTGATGGTGCTTACAGTGTTTATAAAATGCAACTGCTTTGTTGTCTTTATATTAGAATGAACATTTTAATTTGTGTGACAATGATAACTCCGTGTGATTTAAAATGGCTGACTACCACGAGTTTGCGTAATAAATATATATATATATATATATATATATATATATATATATATATATATAATGTGTGTGTGTGTGTCAGGATGAGAGCATAAATCTGGTAGGCTGAAATAGAATATTGAATGTCCGGGCCCAAATAAAACTTTGCATGAATACATAAATTAACCTGATCTTCAACTCATATAAATGTGTGACCAAATGAGCCCAGTAGGAGGTAATTGAGTTAGGCAAACCCTTTGTGAGGAGA